>NW_015646366.1:102513-106379 GCF_001515625.1 Sinocyclocheilus rhinocerous | reverse complement strand
GAGGAACCCCCTCTTCCCTTGATCCTGGATGAAGGGTCAGTCTACCAAGTGAAGGAAATTCTGCAGTCCCGGTGCCGTGGTGGTCAGCTGGAATACCAGACTGGGAAGGAAGGATATGGACCCGAGGAACGCTCATGGGTACCTAGGACCGATATATATATGCAAATCAATTTCTGATACTAATACCAGATAAATTCAATTCAAGTTTATTTGCATAGCGCATTACACAATGCAAATCATTGCAAAGCAGCTTTTCAGAAAATTTAAGTTTCTACAATATATTTAGTAGTAGCCTATCAGTGGTGACTATGTCAAGTTGATATAGATATGGCAGAAATGTATGGTAAAAATCAGTTAATGATGTAATCAAACAGATAATTGTAACAGATCGGCCAGGCTCCGCCACCACCCAATCACAACGATCCCTCTCACCTGAATTCTGAGCACCTGCACCTGTCACCAATCTAGCACCTCATCTAACCAGCCTGCATAAAAGCACACACCTCAGACACCCTCACTGTCCGGTCTCGTATACACGTAGAGGACTCAATGACTTTGCTACTACTTCCATGTGAATACTTCCTGCATTACTTACCTCCTGTGTTCCTCCTAGTGTCTCCTCGTCTCTCCTCGTCTCCTGTTCCTCCTAGTTCCCGGATCGCTGAGGTGTGTGCTCCTCCTGCCTGCATCCCAGCTCCTGTAAAGCCAAAGACTCGGATTACCCCACGCATCATATCCTTTGAACCATTCTACAAACGACTCACTCACCATCCCATCCTCTGGACCCTACCCCTGTACTCTCTGTGACCCAATAAACCAGTTTTATATATACTAACCTGTTGCGTCAGACCTCTTCCGTTACAGCAGGAGACAACAGAAACATTTATTTTCTAAAAATAACTCACATCAATCTCAAAAGAATGATGCCTCTGGCTTTCAACATCTACAAAAACAAACATTCTTTTACTCTTAGTAAAAAAAAAAAAAGATAACATGATGGAATTATGAACTTTATTTGCTTTAACAGTCTTTCCCTCTCTTCTGAAGAAGCTGAGAAAATCGCTTCCTCCTCACACAAGCAGGCCTCTGTGTCGTTAACTCCCGGCACGGGCACAATGAAGACACAATGCTCAACAAGTCTGATATATTACATGCAAAACATTACTTTAACAATTATCACTTCATCGGCCTAAAAATAATTAGGCTAGACTTTATTACATAACGCCGTTTCCTTTAGGAAACCAACGTTGCATTCAGTTTAACCGTGAAAAAAAGATGACGAATTAACATGTAAATATGTTAATAACCCTCTATTAACAACTAAAAAAAATTTAAATATTGTAAAATCATATGTAAATATGACATAAGACACTCACTGACGTTATATTAAAAGCACCTCTTCCGTTCAGTAAAAGAGGCCGTTAAGACTAACAACTCATTGTGCTTATTTCTGAGGCTAAATCCGCGTCAGTGTATTTTTCAATATAAACTATTTTTGGACTGTTTCCGCCTTCCATGAAATCTCAAAATACTACCGGACTTAAACAATGATTAAGACTAACAACTCATTGTGCTTATTTCTGAGGCTAAATCCGCGTCAGTGTATTTTTCAATATAAACTATTTTTGGACTGTTTCCGCCTTCCATGAAATCTCAAAATACTACCGGACTCAAACAATGAATGATGACTTTACATTTTTTATCTTTACTTGCCATAAACCGTCTTTCACTCGCACTCGCTTCCATCTGAAGACGCTGAGAAAATGGCGGCTTCTCGCACTGGTGTCATCTGATGTTAATGTAAAAGGTTACACTTTTAGCTCACTGTGACCTCACATTGTGACCTCATCACGAGTATCCTGGGAGCTCATGGTGAGATCACTGTGAGATCAAAGTGTTGACTGGGTATACATGTTGTTTGACAGCTTTAACCTCCATACATTTCTCTCACACTCGAGTCTCTCTTCATTGATGGCCCCAGAAACATGTTTTAAGATGAAATTTTATTTTCTATTTTTATTAAATGTATTATTATGATTATTAGTTGCACATTAGCTCAATTTGTTATACAATATGCATTGTAATATGCATGTATTAGTGATTGAAAATGTGTTGTGACAGTTTCAGTTTGGTGTCTTTTCTGCAAGAGTTCATAAGAAAAATGAAAAACATTCAGTGTTTTAAAGCAAGTGAATCCAGTGGATCCAGTTCTTCTGTTTAATGGAGGAAGAGATGAGCAGATAATCTGTGTTTATATTTATATAACAGCTTTAACCTCCATACACAGTAAAAATCCCGAGTGTTAAATGAACACTGCTCGGAGCATATATGGTCCCACTCTAAAAGAGTGTTAAAGTAACACTGAAGCGGTGTTAAAGTTAATGAGATAATTATGTGATTAATTAAGTGCTGATTGATCATTAGTGATGAACAGCTGCTGTTAACAAGCAGAATCACTGAAGAAAAGAGAAACACAAGAACTACAACTGACTTCAGCCAACTTTTGTCTCATCAGTCCACAGAATATTTGCCCAAAAGTCTTGGGGATAATCAAGATATTTTTTGGCAAATGTGAGACGAGCCTTTGTGTTATTTTTGGTCAGCTATGGCTTTTGCCTTGGAACTCTCCCATGGGTGCCGTCTCTTTCTTATTGTTGAATTATGAACATTGACCTTAATTGAGGCAAGTAAGGCCTGCAGTTCTTTATATGTTGTTCTGGGTTCTTTTATGACCTCCTGGATGAGTCGTCGCTGTGCTCTTGGAGGAGTAATGTTGGTAGGCCGGCCACTCCTGGGAAGGTTCACCACTGTTCCAAGTTTTCTCCATTTGTGGATAATGGCTCTGATCGTGGTTCGTTGGAGTCCCAAAGCCTTAGAAATGGCTTTATAACCCTTTCCAGACTGATACATGTCAACTATTTTGTTTCTTATCTGTTCTTGGGATTTCTTTAGATCGCAGCATGATGTGTTGCTCTTTAAGCATGCTTCACTTTGTCAGACCGGTTCTATTTAAGTGATTTCTTGATTCAACAGGTCTGGCAGTAACCAGGCCTGGGTGTGGCTAGTGAAATTTAACTGTGGTTAATTACAGTTCTTTCATGATTTAACAGGAGGGGACAATTAATTTTTCACATAGGGCCAGGTATGTTTGGACAGCTTTTTTTCCCCTTAATAAAATAAATCATCATTAGATAGATCACTGTAGACACCTCAGATCAAGCAAAGCAGCAGCGCAGTGACATTGATTTATAGCTAAGCCAGAACAGACGACGGAGAAGTCTTCTCCGACGAACGGATGGCGCCCAATGTGGGGCAGATTGATAATCAATTACTGGCCAGGATTGATGACCAATTGCTCAACAGTTGGCTTACTCGTTCGTATGTTTTGAAGTTTAGAACATGAAATAAGAAATTATTGAGGAAAAATGAATCCTGTAAGACCCAAAAGAGAATAGAATAATTCATAGGCAATTATTTAAACGACCCAGAAAAGGTTGAGTGCACACATGAGTTTTCTACACATGAAATATGAAAGAAAATAGACATATGATTATGACGATATATTTTCTGTATGTGTTTTGTATCCAGCTCATGGTATTTTTATAGCAATAAAGGATGTTTATGACAAATATTAGGAGTGTAGCGTTATTAAACATACAAAGAGTGCATGTGTCTGCTTATTATAGAATCATAATCAACTATAAATCACCATCGAAAGTTATTACAAGCACTCGATGACGGTTTAAAGTGGGTAAGCAAATACATTTTCAAGTGTAGCTTGATGCTAATTGTACTTCTAATTATATTTTAGTATGTAGCCTATTCTTGTAAGCATTATAGATAGTTTGTTTCTGGTGTAGAACCTT
>NW_015646366.1:67647-102497 GCF_001515625.1 Sinocyclocheilus rhinocerous | reverse complement strand
GAAGGTGAGGTACAATTCATATTTCTTCATTAAATAACGTATAAAATAATTTGAAAACTTTCTGTGAGACAACATTTCACAAACCATGAGTGAATGACTACGCACGCTCTCTCTTTCACTCTCAAAATGAGCAAATGGCTTCAAATCACATCACGTCTGCACTATAAGCGAGCTGCACGCTGCACAGTTGACATAGCCATAGGAATTATCACTTGCACAATCGAGGCAGTGTAGCATCGTCACTAAAGTTTATAAATTGCATTTCTTTTTAATTCTTGCCAGTGTTTAAAGCATTCAGCACTCACGCGCTCTCCTGGAGACTGCGCACTCATGCAAACTCGCAGCGCACACACATAACGCCAGGTTCACACATACCCCGTTTGCAGTGCGTAGGCGGTGCATATTTTTTCCGCGCTGATGTTAACGGATTTTAAAGTGTTCACACTGCACACGGTTGCAGTCTGGCTGTGCGTTCCAGGAGCGGTCTGCAGCAGCAGAGATTGTTTCCGATGCACGCGCTGAATTAAAGTAACAGCACATTGTTTGAGGTAAATATGAAAACGAAAATGTAGTAATTACACCATAAATGCATAAAATTAAAGTCTGTGTTTCACAGCCAACTGGCTTGTTGACTAGTTTTAAAGGAAAATAACACTTTTAGATAAAAAAGGCAATAATAGATGGCACTCCTGGAGGTAGGAAAACAAATTTCTTTATGAACAGCAGGATTGCTTGTAATAAATATTTAAATGCAAAAGAAAAGGCAGTAGAGCTGACTGCTTCTGTCAGCAGTAAGTTTAATTTAGAATGTTTGTGATAACGTAAGAAAAGTAGTTTAAATGTTTTGCCACTTGTTTGAACAGCTGTGCTGTGTGTAAGCTATTGTGCAACAATAACAAGAGTGTAAAAACAAAAAAGCACTTCATAATCGAACATTTAGTTAAGATAAATATATATTTTTGAAAAATGTCAAAAAAAAGCTCCCCTTCACCCTTCAAATAAAATAAAAAAAATCCCCTCTCACAAGAGTCACCTATAAGAGGAAAATTCCCCCCCATTTTCAAATATGAAATTCAGGCCCTGAAGAAATGTCTAAAAATCCTGATTGAAATATTAATAATTATATTATTACGCTCACGCTCGAGTCTCTCTTCAATGATGGCCCCAGAAACATGTCTGTGTTACGGAAGAGGTCTGACACAACAGGTTAGTGTATATACAAAACAGTTTATTAGGTCACAGTGAGTACTGGTGTTGAGTCCGGAGGAAGTGATGGTGAGGGAAAGGTCCGTGAGAGAGTGCAAAGGATATGGAAAGTGGAGTAATCCGAGTCTTTGGCTTGATTGAGGCTGGAAGGTATACGGGGGAAGCACACACCTCAGCGATCCGGGAACTAGGAGATACAGGAGACGAGGAGACACTAGGAGGAACACAGGAGGTAAGTAATGCAAGAAGTATTCAAAGGTAATCAGTAGCAAAGTCATTGAGTCCTCTACGTGTATACGAGACCGGACAGTGAGGGTGTCTGAGGTGTGTGCTTTTATGCAGGCTGGTAATGAGGTGCTTGATTGGTGACAGGTGCTGGTGCTCAGAACTCAGGTGAGAGGGATCGTTGTGATTGGGTGGTGGCGGAGCCTGGCCGATCTGTTACAGTCTTAAGATGAAATGTTGTTTTATATTTTTATTAAATGTATTATTATGATTGTTAGTTGTGCATTAGCTCAATTTGTTATACAATATGCATTGTAATATGCATGTATTAGTGATTGAAAATGTGTTTGAGCGAATCAAACATGTTCTAGTTAGTTTGTAGTAACAAATATATTTTAAATGAGTTTCCTGTCATCTGGAGCCAAACGACACCTCTTTATATGTGTCGGCCTGTGATTCAGAGGAGCACTTGTGAATATTTTATTTGCTGTTTTTGTCTGTTGAGGTACATTAAGGCAGATGTAATGACTGAGAGTCTTTGAAGAAGCTGAGTGATGCAGGGTTTTTATCTTGATCTTGATCTCGGCTTCATACAGCTGAACTGTTGGTGGTGAATTCAGATTTTGTCTTTTTCTTTTCACAGGTTCGCCTTTGTACTGGATCTACAACTAAAGCTCTTGTTAATATTTCATCAGACTGCATTTAGATTTGATAACATTGTGCTTTCGTTGTGACATAGTTTCATTTTGGTGTCTTTTCTGCAAGAGTTCATAAGAAAAATGAAAAACATTCAGTGTTTTAAAGCAAGTGAATCCAGTGGATCCAGTTCTTCTGTTTAATGGAGGAAGAGATGAGCAGATAATCTGTGTTTATATTTATATTCATACACACTTCCACATTTCACAGCTAAATATTCAGTGTTGGTTCTGGGAACATAAAAAATGTCCAGTTTTCCTGACATTAGAGGAACGTTTTTAAAAGGTATGATGTTCCTCAAACGTTCTTTCAACTTAATTTTTATTTAAAATTCAACATTCTAGGAACGTTGATTTGTATCATTCCAAAAACATAAAAATATCCAGTTTCCTTAATGTTAGTAGAATGTTATTAAAAGGTTATGATGTTCCTGAAACATTATTTCAATCATTCAAATGCCTGCTGTGAACAAGCACTGAAAGAAAGAGAAATAAGAACACAAACTACAACTTTCTTCAGCCACAGCCTTAGATGAACTGAAGATAAAAGACATTAAATCTCTCAAGATCTGTTTAAACAACTCCACAAACAGCATTACCAGCTTCAATTATTACTAACCAGATTGACTTTATTTCTGTCAGACGTCTACAGAAGTTCTTATTAAGAATTACAAAAGTTTAGACGTTGACATTTGAATGAAAATGTTTTGTTTGAAGTCACCATGATGGTGGTTGCTGTTTGACTTTTTTTTCCTGGCTGCTGTAACTCTGTTTATAAGACACGTTTGTTATTGCAGAAAAGCCCAGAGAGAATAAGATCAGGAGATCTTGATCACTGTTCGGTGATGATGTCATCATGTGGTGGCCTGCTCTCATCTAGAGTCTAATCTTTGATTGTAAAGGGAATGAGTAAATAATTTCATGCAATTGATTACAGCAACTGTGTAACAACACATGAGAATCAGTATTATTATGACAATGATATTCCAAAAGATTTTAAAAACATGTATGTTTTCAGCTGCTAGCGTCTACATATAGGCTTATCAGTCACTGTTGATTTTTTTTCCAGAGACAGTACACTAAACATTTTGTTTGTGTAATTATGTTTAAATGGTCAAAGCATTCAACACCACAAACACAGGCGGAGCGCCTTCAGAAAGATGCAAAGAACTATTGTAAAATCTTTTAGAGCTGTTTGGATTCAGCTCACTTTATTTTCCTTTTATTTTAAATAAAATTATATATGATTAGTTTGTGATTTTTATTAGTCATGTAACATTTTAAATAAATTAGCCCTGGGTATAACATATGTATTTTAGTTAATATGTTTATTAAGTAATTTAAAAAAAAAAATGAACAGCTGGATGAATGTTTATAAACTGTTCAACAATTTGGGACATTCTGTTCTTTTGTAAAAGGTTGTGAACATTCAGTTTGTCTTTTGTTAATTACAGGAGTGTTGTTCAAGTTTTTCTCAATATAAATAATTAAATTCTGTTCTTTACTACCTGGAATATTTATTCCTCTTCATTTATCTTGCAGCAAAGCGTTTTCTTTTTTCTTTTTTTCTGCTGAAAAAAAATGAGCTTCCTGTAAATCACATGATCATAAGAAACTGGGTGTGTTCAAATTTTTACAGCAATTATCTAAAAGATGGAATTAGATTAATCATTAACAATAATTCAAATTTAAATCCCAATTCAAATAATAATTAAAAAAAAACTCTAGGATTTTTCAATTTTGTAATTTTGTATTCTGTATTTACTGGGTCTATCTGCTGTTTTGAGTTTCTCGCCGAGACCATTTGATTCACACAAAATTTGGCATGTATCATCTTGAGACACTGATTATAAAAAAATACCAAAATAATTTTCATTTGTCAAATAATTGAGAAGATATATGCCAAATATTTTTTGGGCTGTAGCCCAAATCAATTATCAACAATGAAATGTATGTTTTCTTATAAACCACATGATCTTCAGAAGGCAGATGTTTACAGGGTATAAATACACATTCTGTTGTCTAAATCCTCCAGGTTGGACTGGAGAAAGAGCCTCATTTAAAAGCACAAGTTATTGTAAGTATACATATTGTGCAACTCTGTTCTACTTTATTGTATAGCCTATATTAACTCACAGTATAATAAGTGAGCTCTCTCTCTTCACCATCTGTTGTGAGAAATTACATTAACTTATATTTATGTTCTTTAGCAGCAAATTTGTTGGTTACCTTAAGTGCCGCTCTTCTCTCTAGAAATATGGCACATAGTCTTAGAGTTTGTACTTGACTAACTGGGGCCCAGGTCAGGAAGCAGACAGACTGGCTAAACCGACCATCTGCTAGCCTCTTCTGTTTATTCTGTTTAATGGAGGAAGAGATGAGCAGATAATCTGTGTTTATATTTATATTCATACACTTTCACAGCTTAAAAGGTATGATGTTCCTCAAACGTTCTTTCAACTTAATTTTTATTTAAAATTCAACATTCTAGGAACGTTGATTTGTATCATTCCAAAAACATAAAAATATCCAGTTTCCTTAATGTTAGTAGAATGTTATTAAAAGGTTATGATGTTCCTGAAACATTATTTCAATCATTCAAATGCCTGCTGTGAACAAGCACTGAAAGAAAGAGAAATAAGAACACAAACTACAACTTTCTTCAGCCACAGCCTTAGATGAACTGAAGATAAAAGACATTAAATCTCTCAAGATCTGTTTAAACAACTCCACAAACAGCATTACCAGCTTCAATTATTACTAACCAGATTGACTTTATTTCTGTCAGACGTCTACAGAAGTTCTTATTGAAAATTAACAGAGGTTTAGAAGTTGGGCTCTTGACCCTTGACTTTTGTTGAGTTTCTATTTTTGCAGCAATTGCAGGTGTTTTCAGAAAATATTTCTGCGTTGATAAAGCAGATCAACATGCCTGCTTTAATAACAAACAAATGACTGCTTAAAAGTAGTTTGAACAACTGCCTTTTCTGTTGTTTTTCTTTCTTTTGGAATACCTGGAAGGAAGGCTGGAAGACCTGCTAAGAGAGCACTTCATAATCGAACATTTAGTTAAGATAAACATATATTTTTGAAAAATGTCAACAAAAAAAATGCTCCCCTCCACCCTTCAAAAAAAAAAATAAATCCCCTCTCCACCTATAAGAGGAAAATTCCCCCCATTTTCAAACATGAAATTCAGGCCCTGAAGAAATGTCTAAAAATCCTGATTGAAATATTAATATTAATAATTCTACATTATAAAAATATGGCTTTAAAAAGATCGGTATCGGTGATCGTATCGGCAGATACTGCTTTTTGCGATCGGCCTCAAAAATCCTGATCGGAGCACCCCTACTTCTAATTATATTTTAGGATGTAGCCTATTCTTGTAAGCATTATAGATAGTTTGTCTTTCATGTGTAGAGCCCAACTTTATCTTAATTTGAATGTTAAATCCATGTACGAGATACATATCTGAGAAAAAATGTATTGTTGGTCGGCACCACCTAGCGTGCAGGCATGAATTAGCAGAAGGCGAACAATCGTTTCACGCTCGGTGTGAAAGCACTGTTCGTCGGCGATTCGCCTCGCTTTTTCGCATCGCGCTCATTGTGGAAAGGCCTTAAGGTCCTGAAGAACTTTATCTTCCAACACTCCAACATCTGCTGGGCTGTCTTCAATGACTGCACCTTCAAATAGATTCAAATAGAGTCTTCTGGATCGCCTCCTGATTGCTGGCAACGTCTGTATCCTAGAAGTATTTAAAAGGATGGAGTACTCAAATTATTGTGTATTAACTTTTACACAGCATTTATCAACCTTGAAAATAATAAAAAAAACTCACCATATACTCCATACTGCTAGGGTCTTCATTTGGGTACTTCAATTTCATTAGTCTGAAGATGCAAACAACAACGAAATTTAGCCTTTCAGGGCTGTACAGTGCGACATATATGTTGCACGTGCTACGAAAAAAATGGTCTGTGCCATGAATAAATTTACCACTGTAGAACGCCTGCGATACAGTTTTGCATGTTCATAACACAGCTGCCTAATAGTGTGACGTGATTTCGTTGTGCTTGTTTGTGTGTGTGAGATTGATTATACTTGGTAGTTGGGGGTGTGCGATATGACGATTTTTGAATGTCTCCACGATCTGCTTTTGAAGAAATATCGTTGTATCGTGCTACAGCGCACATTCTATCAGCTGCAGTTCTGGCGCCTCTCTCCGTCTCAATATAATGTACAACGCCACATGCATTCACATCAGTGTTAGCTCAGCAGTAGAGTTACTCTCACGGGACACTGCACTTATGCGCAATCACAAAACTACATTATTTTTTCATCTGCTTTAAAGGAATACCGGTTAAACATTTAATTCACGTGCTGGGGCCCGTTCTTCGTTTGTTGCTAACTCAGTTAGCTGGATTTGATTGTTGACGATTTGGCATGATCTTGGATTGTTTAGTTCTTCGAAGCTCATCCCGGAGTTGTTGTCATAGCAACAGGTCCATAAGCTTAAACCTGCTCGGGACCAGCTCATTTCATGTAAACAGGATTAGATTGCATCTTCTTAATGTGTAAGAGGTGTTATGTTTCTGCACTCTTCCATTTTTAGCAAATTATGAAAACTTTGTCTAAAACAATTTTTGTGATGGTTTGTATTTTTTGTGCTCTGTATGGAACATCAGTGCCTGTTTAAGTGATGAACTCCATGTGTTTGTTTTCAGACATGATAACAGACGTTTTATACTTGTGCTACAACTTTTTGGCCTGTGCTACAAAACTTTCAACCTCTGTAGCACCAGTGCTATGTGAAAAAAGTTAATGTACAGCCCTGCCTTTAAATTTTTTCTAAAATCACAAGTTTAAAAAAATGTCAGTCATTCATCTATTTCCTTATGGGAAATACAAGCAAGCTGTCAAAATGGAATTCTAACAAATATTACAGTGGAAAATAGTACTGGGCCAGATCAGCACAGAAAGCCACTGTCCTGCAGAGTTTAGCAATATTCCCAATTAAAGAGATAGTTCACCCAAAAATGAAAATTCTGTCATTAATTATTCGCCCTCATGTCGTTCCAAACCTACAAGATCTTTGTTCATCTTCAGAACACAAATTAAGATATTTTTGATGAAATCCGAGAGTTTTCTGACCCTGCATAGTGAGCAACACAACTGCAATGTTCCCAGACCCAGAAACATAGTAAGGACATCAGTAAAACAGTCCATGTGACATCAGTGGTTAAACCGTTATTTTATAAAGCTACGAGAATACTTTTTGTGTGCAGAGAAAACTAAAATAGCGACTTTATTCAACAATTCTTCTCCTCCAAATCGCATCTTCCGCCATTATCAAGAGTACCTCTGCATGTAAACAATGCATGCACGTTGTACTGTTGACATAGAACACACATGCGCTGAGCCTTGTTTACGTGCAGAGGAAAGCAATGTCCATGCCTCTTGATACTCTCCATAATGGCGGAATACGTGATTTGGAGGAGAAGAATTGTTGAATAAAGTCGTTATTTTTGCTTTCTTTGCACACAAAAAGTAGTCTCATTGCTTTGTAAAATTGCAGTTGAACCACTGATGTCACATGGACTGTTTTATCGATGTCCTTGCTATGATTCTGGGTCTGGGAACATTTCAGTTGCATTGCAGCCTATGGAGGCTCAGAAAGCTCTCGGATTTCATAATTTGTGTTCTGAAGATGAATGATGGTCTTATGAGTTTGAAACGACATGAGGGTGAGTAATTAATGACATAATTTTTATTTTTGGGTAATCTAGCCATTTAAACACCTGAACCAGCTAATCAAGTTTTTTTTAGGAATTTTCAAAAAAAAACAAAGTCTTACTAAAACTTCCAGGCAGGTGTGTTGGATCTAAACTCCACGGAACACTGGCTCTCCAAGAGCAGGTTTGGACACGCCTGCCTTGTATCAGAATAAATTGTTTTTGGGAGGCTAATGCATTCATAATCTGTCATTTTATAGTAATACCACATATTTTGTATTTAATGTATTAATAAACCTAATCTTATTATATCATATATTATATGTTGTTTTTTTTTTGTTTTTTTTTCATGACCAGAGGTGTATGGTATTGGAATATCAAGTATTGGAGTAAGTGTAATTAGTTACTGTACTTGAGTATCTTTTTGGATACTTTGTAGTTGTACTGCGTATCAAAAGATATTAGCAACTTTTACTCTCTACTTCACTACATTATTGAATGAGTATCTGTACTCTTTACTCCACTACATTTGAAATGAGTATTGCAGTTACACATTACATTTTGCATGCACCTAGCTTTTTCTGCAGCAGTTTATTTCTGCTACAAAAGACGTGAAACTGCCTATTACAGGTCACTGAAAGTACTGCATCTTGTGCGTTTTGCCATTACTCTCCCAAACTTGTCAACAAGGCTACTTTATGTGATTGCGAGTTCCTTAGCAAGTATTTGTGAATCAGAGGTGTTTTGTATATGAGATGAGGACATGACTGCAGCCGGCAATGAGACCCAAACCAGCACATCCACTGCGAGAAGGCTTCGGCTTTTGAATTCGTTTGAAAATGTTTTGTGGCTCCCTTTGATTAGTCTCCTCAGGTGTGTCTTATCTTGTTAAGGCCTGTTCGCACCAAGCACGATAACTATAAAGATAACGATAAACATATAGTTCTAAAAATCTTTCTCAGTATTAAAAAATAGAAGAGTCCACACCACAGCTATAACGATAAAGGCTGTTCATTCTGTTCTTTGTTCCCTTTGGTTTTTGGCTTATTGTTTGTTCTAGTTTTTCCATTAAATACCAGCACATAGATCCTTGCCTCTGCCTTTTTCCCCAGCTTCTCCACAGCATTACAGTTTTTCACTGGTAAATCTCTTTGACTAGCCTATATTTAGTATAAGTAAAATACTTAAGTACTGTTAAAATCACATACTCTAAGGCTTTAACTGAAGTTGTTTTGGAATTGGTGACTTGTAACGTGTAGTGGAGTAATTTTCACTGTAAGGTATCTGTACTTTTACTCAAGTATTTTTAGGTACTCTTTACACCTCTGGTCCTGGGGGGCCAGTGTCCTGCAGAGTTTAGCTCCAACTTGCCTCAACACACCTGCCTGGATGTTTCAAGTGTACCTAGTAAGAGCTTGATTAGCTGGTTCAGCTGTGTTTAATTAGGGTTGGAGCTAAACTCTTCAGGATTCCGGCCCTCCAGGACCGAGTCTGGTGACCCCTGTGCTAAGCCATGGATTGTAACAAAAGTCGACAAAATTGTACAGGGTATCTGCAGGATTTTTAAAATGAAATGTAAGACTTATAAAGACCTTTTTTAAGACCTGCACAAATAAAACTAATATCATATGAGTGGGGTAGGTCAGTGTCTGTGGTAACATATTAAATGTCATAAAATGACTGTAAAAAACATTATTTACAGTTCAGACAGTTTTTCAAGAATACAAAAAGTTATAAAATGATAAACATCACATTTCTGCCTTTAAACCATTTTTAAGAAAAGGGAAGAGTCAAAAGTACCAATTACTATATATTATATTAATAATGTATATTATATATTATATTATTTAACATTTTATTATTAGCATATAAATAACATCTAAATATATCTTAATGTCTTAATTGTTTAGATTTCTAGAAAGTAAATCAGCTTCTTGACCATCCACCAGTTCTTATTTACAACTGCGTGTTTGCAGCCGTGTAAAACATGGGTTGATTTTCACATTGGTCTAAATAAACAGCACACAGCTGAAAATGCAAAATAATTCATTCTCTGCCAGCAGGTAGCACTTATGGACGGCAGAATAGAGTGGTTTCCCCGGTAACGGCAAGGCAGTACACAAAGCAGAAGCACCTGACTTTGAAACGTGCAGCACTCATATTTATACAATGAAATCATAGCATTTTTAAGTTTAATCGTCACATTAAGCTTTATAGCAATTCTTGTCTTTCTGTCCCCAAACGTAACACCTCTTAAAATCATAAGACTTTCTTGTACCATTTAAGACATTTTAAGGACCCGCAGAAACCCTTATACTTCTATTTATAAATGATGAAAAGGCGATACAGCGCTTCACTTACCTTAGGCAAAACTGTTTTCTACATCAGTAAAGTTGTGACATTCCTTCATTTCGCCAAAGTTAGGCAGCGATGAAGTAAGAAAACCTTGATCAAACGCAAGCTGTTATATATATATATATATATATATATATAAAGGAATAGCAGGTAAAACGTTAAAATGTATGCAGAAGTCAAATGTGGCATTATTTGTACTTGCTTGCTTTAGCTAATTTTACTGGGACTTGAGTCGCATAGAAAGAGCACAGATGAGGCCAAATAACATGACACGTGCAACTGATGGCAATTCATTAAGGACTTGTACACCTTCAACAACAATCCCAGTATCATGTGGTGGCTGAAGAGGATCCTCCCTGAAGACAAACACTGCCTTTGTTCATCTCAAACTCTATTTGAGCTTCATCCTTCTGAACAATCTGATAAAACAAAACAAGTAAAACATTAAACATAGCTAACCTCCAAAAATTTATAACATCTGCTTTGTACAAATACAAAAACAATAAATAGTAAAATACATTAGTAAATATACTTCTGTTAAGAGTCAGTTATCTTATATTAATTTATTTCAGAATCTGTCCACATACTGAAACTTTCCACAATGCTTAATTTGGACATGAGTCCAGGCTTTCACTGCTCCATCTACACTTCTGCTGCTCTAAAGTGACAAATATTTCACACGTAAATCTTACAATGTTCCCACAGTAGTATACACTGCAGTATAGCCACAGTCAGTGCTTGAAGTGGGCCGGGACGCACTTATAGGCACTTCTATATCTTAGTCTTTAGAGTACCTGCACTTTTTTGTGCGTACCGCCACTTCTGACATGTTGCTGGTACTTTGAGTAAAAGTCTCAGTGTCTACTTAATGGGTAAGTAAAAATGACACTATATAAATCACACTATCCAGGCAGGATCACCTCTCATCTCGAACAATCACGTGAGTGAATTCAAGCGCAATAGGTCTACCACATGTGTGGGGTGCCAGAGCATATCAGGGGAGACGCATAGAGTAGTATAAATAATTAAAAAATAATTAATTATTGATTACTAATTTTAACCAGTACTTCATAAAGAAAATAATACCTTAAAAATGAAAAGAAGCCTTTTACAATCACATCATTTTAAACTGGTAAACTCCTGGAAAGTCCAAGTATCCAGTAAATTAATTCAGACAGTAAGTTCAAAACAGCGCTAATGCAGAGAATACATGGCTGATTTCATCAGAGATTGTGGAGAGAATAGTGACATGTCCAGATGTCATTAAATTATTCTGTTCAGCGTGTATTTGGCTTAAAAGCAAGAGTGTTTTATAATAGATGCTGGCTGAAGGTGGTCAGAGGTTTAGCGATTCTGAATGGATCCATATAGTAGGTTTAGTGGTCTTTGGCTCCCTGTTGTCCTGTTTGGTATTGCAGATTGACTTGTGCTAAATTGTATTGAAAACTTTTATTTAATTATTGATTGATTGACTGTGGCACTATACATACATTGTGCATTATTAAAAAGTATGTATTTATTTAATATAAATAAATAAATGTGGGGGGTGAGTACCGGCACTTCTTTTTTTCCACTTCAAGCACTGGCCACAGTATACAGTATTTTACCAAATATAAAGTACAAACCAGCACAAAATCTTTAGTCTGTGTAGTGAAGTGAAGAAGTGAAGTGACATGACATGACATGTGGCCAAGTATGGTTACCCATACTAGCATTTATCCCATCCTAACTGCGCACACACACAGCAGTGAACACACACCCGGAGCAGTGGGCAGCCATTTTTTGCTGCGGTGCCCAGGGAGCAGTTGGGGGTTCGGTGCCTTGCTCAAGGGCACCTCAGTCGTGGTATTGAAGGTGGAAGAGAGCGCTTTACATTCACTCCCCCCACCTACAATCCCTGCCGGTACGAGACTCGAACCCACAACCTTTGGGTTACGAGTCCGACTCTCTAACCATTAGGCCACGACTTCCCCCTTTTTTTTAATTTAGTTATTTATTTATTTATTTTTTATAGTGAGTGTATGAGACTAATTAAATTATTAAAACACTGTGGGGACACTTCACAATTATTATAGACCTAAGCATATAAACAAAAGCCAGAGTATTTTTGTCAGACCATAGACATGTGCAAAAAATTATACATTTAATCTTGTCTAAAGTTAAATGATTAATACAAAAACTTACCACATACTCCTTGATAAGTTTGTCCACATCTTCTCCAAGCTATACAATGACATCATCACTTTTTTGTCAGTGAAGCAAAGCATGCTGGGAACAATTCTCAAACCAAACTTTGATGACGTCAGTGGTCACGTGGTTTTCACAGAACGCAAAATTGTCATTAGATTTGAAGTGAATAGTTTAAATTACACCAACAAAACTTAGTTTTACTTCAATTAACTAAATACTTTAGCTCAATGACAAGACAGAAAAGTACATTTATTAAGTTGGATCAAGTATAAAATGTTCTCTAGAGTATCGACAAGCTCTTTTTTTCAGCGTATGCTTCCTATAAAAGGGATAGACTTTATTGTTGAAGTGAGAGACATGCTGATACAAACATGTCAATGTCAATAGCAAACCGAAAATCACATTCGTGTCATAATTCACACTCATTCATTTCCATTACAGATGCAAATGAATGATTGAATCGGCATGGCAGCCTACTTAAGAAAAAAAAAAAATAATAATAAAATAAATTATATATATATATATATTCCATATAAATTTACATTCCTAAAATATGTAAACCCAAGCTTTACTCTCTGTAACTAAACTTCTTGCTGCTCCCTTTTGCAAATAAATATGCAACACAAAGGAATTAAACCTTTTTATTACTTCCACATTTATCAGTTCTACACATTCTTAAAACCCATAACTCAACACAAGAAAACATGAACGTGTCTGGCAACCAGAGTTTGCAAAACTTGTTTTTAATTCAGATTAAATTATTCCATTATTCCATAACTATATACCATTACCTGAAAACTGATTTTAATGAACATACAGATGTTTTCTTTGAGTAAATAGATTTTGTGTTACAGTCACAGAGAATAATTATGTCAATTATTCAGCTGTCTATTTGAGTCCAAAATTGTCTGCACACCAGATCTGAAAGCACTTCTCAGCCTCCTCCACCTTCTTCTTCTCCTCCTCCTTATCTTCAGCAGCCTGATCATCAGATCGTTTGTAGTAAACTCTGACCAGCTCTTCATTAAACCTGTTTGGCAGGAAACTGGACAGCTGACAATAAGACAAGTGACACAAAATCAGTTTTCTAACAAGACTTCAACAAAATAAGTTTCACTGAGCCAACACTGAGAAGACAAAGTTCAAGCCTCTGTCCAATTATTTATTTATTTGTTTGTTTGTTTGTTTGTAAGGACTGATGTTTCCATCCAAAGTTGTGAATATCGCAAAATTGTAATATTGCATAAAAAATTAGCAAATAAAGCACTGTGTCCAGCGAGATGTAGCCTAAAGAACAACATCGTCACTTCCTTATAGACTGGTGCCTAACATCACAAAGAAAAGGCTAATTCACTGCAGTAGTAGAAGCCACTGTTTTTTTTTTTTTGTATTTAATAAATTACTTGCTCCCCAGAGCACAAAGTCAAAATGCAATAAATGCGGTCATGTTATCTTGCTTTTGGAGGCGGACGCCTGCTGTTTAGGAATGCTGGTCATTAAAACAGTTCTAGGAGGTCATTATACTGAATCACTTTGATGAAGACTTTGGCTCAGGCATTTCAGAATAACCAAAACAACATTTCAGACGGGGAATCAGGGAATTTATTCTGTAAATGTGTTTCCAGTATAGTTTATGTATGTGTTCTTATTTTTATGTTTTGTTTTTTTTATGTGTGTTTTGTATGCATATATTTAGAATTTATCTTGCTGTTTCCATCCAGTGTTTTTATGTGATATTCCAAAATGCAGATAAAAACAAGGATGGAAACATAGCTGATCACACTCATTTAGAAAAATACATAAAGGTGCAATAGGTGATTGCCTTCAGAAACATTTTTTGTTCTGCTGGTTGAAAGTCTCTTCACATCCCGATAGCAATTATTAAGTTAAGTGGTCTAAATGTATTTGTCTGTATTTATATATTCTGTGGAAGGTGTAGGATCAAGAAATGTTCGTCCAATCAAAACACTCAGTCCAAGAGTTTTAATATGCTTTCCTACCTGCCTGTCAACATATGTATTTGCATACCTGTGTGCACCCGGTTCGTGCAGACAGTATTCGTCATCAGCGCGTTCACGCACGCTGTGCAGAGAGAGCGAGAATAGCAGACAAACATCAACAACCTGATCTACTTTTACTAACTATAATATAAAGTTTTCTCACCGGTGAATAACACATGATGCAGGGCTTCCCATACATTGATTTATTTGTGGCGGCCCGCCACAATATCAACACTAACCGCCACAAATAGATTTTCATGCTTTGACTTCGTTGAATAAACATGAGCTCTGCATGTTTCAAAATCAAAACACGGCATGGGTGTTTTTATATGAATGTATCATTTTTTAAAGGAACTGGTTATCTTCAGAAAAGTTTCGATGTCATTTTCATTTCATCTTTCCTAAAATGCCTGTAGCATTAATGAGCGCAGCGCTGCTTTGTTTACAGCCGTTACCGGGGAAACCGCTATTTCTGCCGCTCCTAAAGCGCCCCCTGTTGGCAGAGAATGAATTTGCATTTTCAATAAGCATGCTGTTTTATATTTACATTATATACATATATATTTCCCCCAGGGGAAGTGCCGCCACACATAGAGTGTAAGTCTGTGGGAAACACTGTGATGTATTGTAGTAATGTTGTTTCTGGTCGTCTGATCTGTGTGTGCGTTCATGCGTTCAGGGGGCGTGGCTTTGGACGGCGATTGCATGGAGGGTGCGACGTTCGCTTTTTGTGCTATCAGGCTAAATTTAGCATTTTCCAAGATCTCCTACTGCACCCTTAAACAATCTGAAATAAAACAGTTAAAGTGTCACGAGTACCTGATAATCTTTAATGGGAAAAGCTTTGTTGGGTTTTCTCTTGCTGTAGAAAAAGACCTTTTTAATGGGGTTTTTGTCCTTCATGCCGTGATCCAGATCAACCACCTGAATAAGAAGAGATGAAATAGCTAGTTTGTGAAGATATGAAAGCAGATGTGAAGTGTTTGGAATATAACTTACATAAACTGGTAAATCTTCAGTGTTCAGAGAAACAGTCGGGTCTGTAGGTTTGTACTTCTCTAATGCTGCCTTCCATGTTTCTGTCAGCTCTTCCTGAAATTTCAGATTTGAGAGGGCTTGTCAGTTTTAGAGGGTTAATCAAACTGTAAACCAGTGTGTTTTTCACTTCTATCCAACCTTTGACATGCTGTTCTCAGTCAGTCGAGCTTCTGCAACAAACTTTGGCAGTTTTCTTCTGACGATCTTGTTCAAGATGTCTCTGGATTTCTTCAGATTATCAGCAGTGGAGGACAAGATCTGCTCAAAGATCTCATCTGACAGAAGAGTCATTATTATCATCAATAAAAAATATGTTATTTCATATATGGTATGTCCTGAGACACATTACCACAAGTCTTAATAGAGGCAATATGTTTATCTTGGTATAATATGGCACATATTTACTTCTTTTATTTATATATTTGTGTGTGTGTGTGTGTGTTTTGTGTTTTGTGTTTTGTGTTTTTGCTGACCTGTGAGTTCGCTGTAGTCCTCTGCTGTTTTTATGGCTTCAGAAATCTTCAGCATATCTTCAGGTTTTCCTTCATGAAGATCACGATCAGCTCGTACGAGCGCTTCTGCAAACCTAACACAGAGAAAAACATGGGAGTTAGTGTTTCAAACATGTATAAGGAGTGCAGTCAGTGACCTAATTTTTGTAATATCCTGGAAAGGAAGAATTAGTGATGCAAGATTTTATATACTGTACGATCAGCAGCACGGGTATCAACACTAATCTAAACAGAGAAACTCACATGTCTTCGATGATGTTGCAGATCTTGTGCTGATAGGCCTGGCGATGGAGAGTGTATCGGGTGCGAAACATGTCATAAACATTATCAGCCTCCTGTTACACAAACATCAGTGTGTCAGAGATCCAGATCATGTAAAGCAATGCCACTTTTAGATATTTCCCAAGAAACAAAACACTAAAGTTGAACACAAAAGAATGTATTTTGAAAAATGTCTCAGTGTTTTTGTCTATACAATGAAAGTCAGTGGGGTCAAGGGTTATTCTGGAGTCCACTGACTCATTGCATGGAAAGAAACAATAGAAACATCCGGAGCCGTGTGAGACACTTTTTTTATGGAAAGGTGCTTTTTATTTCAGGTCTTTTGGACAGAAGCAATGCAACACCCGCTGAGTACAACGATAGAGCTTGAAAGATCAAAGACAATTTTTAATATAACTCCAACTGGATTCATCTGAAAGAAGAAAGTCATATACACCTAGGATGCATCAGGGGTGAGTAAAACACAGCCTCATTTTCATTTTGGGGTGAACTAACCCTTTAAAGTGTGTAATGGTCTTATATTTGTCTGCCATCTGTGACGTCACATCTCAGAATAATCACTAGTGATTCAGCCAATCAGTATTGCCATTTACCTGCAGCTCTAGAGACATTAGTCACATGACATCAACAGCTCTTGCATCTGTGCAAAATGTCTAATATTTACCGTGCGAAATAGTCCCATTTGTCCACATCGATGCCGTTCTGTTTATTTGCCACAATCTCATACAGGAAGGATTTGTCTTCATCTCTGCCCTTGTATGTCCACTGAACAGAAAAGTCTGTTTTAGTTCAACTTTTTTACTAAAGATAATTCAGTTTAATTAAGCACAGCTGGAGTATTAGTTTGTACCTCTGAGGTTTTTGCTCCTTCGATTAACTCTTTAATGAAGGTGGCATCTTTATCATCCAGTCCATGTTCTTTCAACACATCTTCATTCTCATCCTTCAGACTCTTCACAATGTCATCGAACATCAGAACTGACATCTGCTCATGCTGCAGTAAAAACAGAAACACAGGTGACATCATAAATGCATGTAGTACAGAGTCAGTTGCACGGGCTGCATGAGCAATGTGTTTGCGCTCACCTTCCACTTTTCAGGGATGTCATCATGCAGGCCTAAGAAAAAGAAGCAGCTCTCAGGTTGAAAGTTATATTTTATACATTACCAAACTTTTTCAGGCACATTTACAAGACATACATATAAAATAGCTTGAGTTCTGTGTGTCAAAATGTAACAATATGAGAGGAAACTTGCATGTCCGCAGATCCTTCTTATTAGATTTCATCTCATACTGGCACTTACCTCTTAATTTTTTTATTCTTTTGGCTTCAGGAATAACCAGACCATCAAATACATGAGAAAACGGACCATGACCTAAAAATAAATAGAAAATGTTTTACAGCAGTTTGATCTGTCTTATGTCTCTTTAAACCTGAATAGAAAATGTCTGTCTATTTTGCACAAGCACATGATCTCTGAAAGTGATAACTACAGTTTGAAACCAACAGTATCTTCTTGTTTTTTCAAATTTATAAGTAAAACAGGATTCTGGTTTTGGGCCACTAAACTCTGTGTCCCTTTTGTGGATCTACATTAAACAAATATATCAAGCAGCCAATAATTAAAGCAATAACTGAAAAATAATTGGTAGACAGTGACCTTTTCAAGTTAAGCTGTTTTAAATTTCAAATAGGTGTTAAGATAAATGTTTTTTTAAGCACACAAAACTATTATTTTATTAGTAATAACTGTTACTGTAAATGTTAATGTACTGTGTAGGTAAGGTCAACATAAATCTGTGCTGAATTGTACGAAGGTTTGGGTGAAATGGACACCATTACAAATACAAAAACAGTATTAAATTAAATATATTCTTAGTATTTGTTAGTAGTCCTACTTATAATTTTAAGCTATATGACTCTTTTAAATCTATTTTAATTAAATTAAATTAAATTAAATGTAACTTTTGAACAGCACTTTTGGAGAAAATAATAAAATGATAAAAAATAACAAGAGATGAAGATTCCAGTATAAATACTTTATAAATAAGTATTAGCACTACTCACCCAAGTCGTGACACAGACCAGCGATCTGAACACACAGGAAATCCTGTTTGGTCATTTTGAGCTCTGGCTGATTGTTGTGAAGAACTTTCACCAGACGTCCTGCTAAATACGCCACGCTGACACACACACACACACACACACACACACACACACACACAAGACTTTAGCTTATCAAAATCCAAAACACTGAATCTAGCAAAAAGATTATTATTGTTCTTTTTTTTTACTTGTATGTCATGTGACTGTTATTCATCACATGGATGAGCACGCATTATGTTTTTTTTATTTATTATTTATTATTAATTATTATTATTTTATTTTATTTTGAATATTAACATCTTAAATTATTAACTTAATTTCAGCTCTGTAAATAATTCAGTCTCACCCAAGAGAGTGTTCAAAGCGATTGTGAGAAGCACCGGGATACACCAGATATGTTCCTCCCAGCTGTTTGATGTGTCTGAGTCTCTGAAACTGAGGAGTGTCGATGATCTTCACCAGCAGGGGGTGCAGCTCCATGTGTCCGTGAATGGGGTCATTGAAAATCTACAGGATAAAAACAAAAAAAACAAAATCACTGGTTTATCACACTAACATGAATTTGTGACTCAATGCACATAGTTCTGAGAACATTCCCTGTTAGCTGGGCTTATGAGTGAGTCATTGAATCATTCTCTCAACTGATTCCCAATGATTCATTGGCTGATCTGGTTCATTCAGGAACAGAACTCTGCTCTAGAGTCCTGCGTGGGACAGTTTTCTTAATCCCGCTTCTACAACATGTGTATTCTGCTTTAGAAATCGCTTTTGAATGAGAGTTTGCTGTTCAATTTTCACTTTTAATTTTGCAATCACGCGCACTCTGTGTAAAGGGAGCATATTTTACAAAATCAGATATTTGTCAATGAGCTCAGGATCTGTTGAGCAGCAAATCCTGCTGTGTCAGTCAGTCATCTCTCCTTACTCTCGACCTGTGATCAGTCAAATCTGATTCCTGCAGCTCCTGTATGGAGCAGAGCGGAGGCTTAGAGAGAGTTTGCTGTTCAATTTTCACTTTTTGCACTTTTTGCAATCACGCGCACTCTGTGTAAAGGGAGCATATTTTACAAAATCAGATATTTGTCAATGAGCTCAGGATCTGTTGAGCAGCAAATCCTGCTGTGTCAGTCAGTCATCTCTCCTTACTCTCGACCTGTGATCAGTCAAATCTGATTCCTGCAGCTCCTGTATGGAGCAGAGCGGAGGCTTTCAGTTTATAATTGTAGTGTACGTTTCCCAATTGAACTAAATTATTTTTATTTCTTTAAAAAGCATATGACCAAACACCGGTGTACACCCACTACTGTAGAAAACCTACAGTGCTTATGTAAATCCATTATTCTTGTAATACGCCAAATCTCTGAAAGGCAGGACCCCGCGCTATATACAGTAAAACTGTATTCCCATTCCCACGAGATTTGCGTTGTGGGATCCCAATCCCAATGCAGCGCCCTACTCTGCTCTGAGTTTATTTGGAAGTGTTTGTTTTGTTGTTTGAGCAACACATTTCATGAATGGTTTCCTCCTCATGAAATTATTCCTCCTTATGTATACGAATGGAGGGAAATTTTACACAGTGACCAAAGGCGGACTTACCCATTAGGAAAAAATAGGCGACCACCTTGGGCCCCCAAAAGCTAAGGGCCCAATGTATAATTTCCTTTTCCTAAATTAAGTATTTATGAGTACTAATTTATATGTAGTTAAAATAGCTAAAAGTAAATGTATTTTAAAGTTTTGAAATAGACAGCCTTTGGAGAGTGTATGCAATTGTGCTGAGCCCAGGCACATTGGCTTACACAGGTAACTGATCAGTGGACTTTCTTTGTCAATATAGGCTATATTTTTCACATTTTTCTTTTCTTAATATTTTAAAGGTGGCATATCATGAAAATCTGACTTTTCCAGGTTTTAAGTGCTATAATCAGGTCGCCGGTGCATCTACCAACCAAGGAAACGTGAAAAAGATTAAACCAGTAACTTTGTTTTGGTAAGCCTTTTTCTGCAAGCGTCTGAGAAAATGAGCGCGTCTGATTTAGCTCCCTTGGTCTCATTATAATATTACCGCCCCTTAATCTGTAAGTTTCCACCCACGGTGCCGTCATTTTGATTTTGCAAGCGACAACGGTGTACCAGTTCTAATGCCCTGGCGATAGTTTGAACAAAACATGCTAACTGTTCTGTGTTTGGCTGCACAGACGAGCACAGAACACTATTTAGAGTCCCAGCCTCAGATGAGACAAGAGAGTAATGAATTTATTGATTTATTTAATGTATATCGCTGCTGCCACACAGATCTAAAATAAACGTGATTTATTTCCCAGCTGTTTACCTTCACAGACAATAACGACTGTTTTTGTAACTCGTGTGTTTTTAACGTAAACTTGTGTGTGAATGAGAACTTAGTTTAGTACTCCAGCTTCACTACTAGTAGAGAGACGCTGCCAGGTAGAATTAATTCACACACGCAATCGCTCTCACTAATGCATTCATATTAATGTAATCTTTACTGTGCTGCTTTATCTGTATCTGATTTAGAATGAGCAGAAATCTGTGAGAAATATAACGACCCAAAGACACAAAACAACTGATCAAAAAGCTGTTATAGGAGCAACAGCCATGTAGGCAGCGCTGTGTCATATGCCATAGCTGTGCACAAGCTGTTTGTCAAAGCTCCAGACTTATTTGTTCATTAATGACGTCATCAGCGACTAGTCGACTCCGACTCGACTTTCATCACATAAAAATCGACTTTAAAAAATCAGAAGTCGTTCAACCCCTAGTGTGAAAGATAACTTATTTTAGTACTTTAGTTTTTTTTATCATTTTATCTGATGATGTAGTTTATGAACACTACTTTGTTTACAGCTATTACCGGGGAAACCACTATATTTCTGACGTTCCAAAAGTGCCTCCTGCTGGCAGAGGAATGTGCATTTTCAATAATCCCATCTGCAGTTTTTGTTCAGACCAATGCAAGAATACACCCACTTTTAATTTATATGATAATTTATACTTCTGACTCATTCTTAAAAAATGGTTTAAAGGCTCGATTGTGAGGTTTATCGTTTAATAATTTATTTTGTTTTTGTGAAAACCCATATCTCAACTGTAAATCAATTGCTTTTTCTTGGTCTACAACATGAAAGAACGCCATTATAACATGTACATGAAAAATGTAGAAACATTGGACACAACTATTGGGCACCACTGTGCAGCAGCAAGCATCACAAAAAAAAAACCTCAAGGTTGATCTAGATAAATGTGTGAAAATGTATAGGGCCCCATTCCTAGATTTTGCTTGGGGCCCCAGAATTACTAAATCCACCCCTCACACTTGGCATTTCAGTTTAAAGATAAAGAATTATGATCTACAAAATTAATACCGTTGACAGCACAACTACAGACTTGTATGCTTCTTCATGGAAGTGAGAAGTAACATGATACCGTCATCAGAATATTTTTTACCTTCATTTGTTCTTTTGAGAAGTCTAATGAGTATTTCTTCAGGATGTCCTGCAATTCATCCTTGATAATCTCCCATAACTGTTGTTTCTCAGGCTCTGGAAAAGCATGACATTTTAAATCCTCAGTGTAAAATAAATAAATAAATACACAAATATTTACAAATCTACAAATATCGGCAGTGACATAATCTAGAAACAATGTGAATGAACACCACAACAGCTTAAGTAGCACAGTTTGCAAAACACAAAATTTATGTCACTGCCAATACTTCTGGCCACGACTGTATGCAAGTGCTATGACAAGTCTTGGTTAGCCTAATGCAGTACACGTAGCAAAGTTTTTTTTATTTTTTTTTATAATAATAATAAAATAATACATTATATATAATATGTACAGGATAAGACATTTCAGAAAAGTGCAGCTTATATTTCTGTTCATTTTACTGCTAATACACACTGAACAAAATTATAAATGCAACACTTTTGTTTTTGCCCCCATTTTTCATGAGCTGAACTCAAAGATCTAAGAATTTTTCTGTACACAAAAGCCCTATTTCTCTCATATATTGTTCACAAATCTGTCTAAATCTGTGTTAGTGAGCACTTCTCCTTTGCCGAGATAATCCATCAACCTCACAGGTGTGGCTTTGAGTTCAGCTCATGAAAAATGGGGGCAAAAACAAAAGTGTTGCGTTTATAATTTTGTTCAGTGTAAATTGTCCCATACAAAATTTAGGCTGAATTGATATTCAAGCAGTGGGACTAGTTTTAGGAACTTGTTTATGTCCCTCTGACGTAGTTCCTGTGGGTGGATTTTTCTCTTTGAAAACATTAGGCTATCTTTCTATCCTTGATAAATCTATCAGGTTACTGTCTTTACATAACAGGTAACATGTGATGACAGGAGTTGAAAGACTGGATATAATGTGTTGCTTCATTTTTAAGTAATCTAATTCCTTGTAGCCTATTTTGAAAAGAGAAAATTACTCTAAACGTGATTCGAATGAACATTACGTTTACATCCACACACAACACATCTGTCTTCCCTTACCTTCACTTGCTTCATAGGATTTTTTTAGATCCTGGAGACTTTTCCTGTGATCGGAGAGAGTTTTTCTGTTTTGTTCAGATCGAGGCATCTTCTCTTTTATTTTATTTTATTTTATTTTATTTGTGTGGGTTGTTAGAAAACTCGGGTGAAGCAATAAAGGTCTGTCTATCTGCTTAGAGATTTCACAGCTCCAGCAGCTCAGCTCGCTGGAATACATGTTCAGGAAAGTCTTGTCATTATGAGGGTGTGTCTCAGAACAGCCTGGCTTCATTGTTTATATGCAGGTATTAGTGTTTAACATTTGGCACAAAACATACATTTGTGCACGTTTTGATTGATACTGAAACGTACAATTTGGACATATTGAAACATTTCAAACGTAAACATTATTACGTATTTACAAAAAAAAAATTTTTTTTAAAGTAAAATAATTTCAAACCTTTTATATCATAAAATATTTCTGTCTATGCACTTTCATCATTTTATCGATAAACAATTTCGATTTTTAGATCCCTTAACCTAAACATAACCTAGTAAATATAAAAGAGTATAAAATGTAATAGACTGATGTTCAGGAAAATTATCATTTTAATAACTACATAGCATTAAAAAGATATTATGAGTCACTAATCCCACACCTTTAAATCTACCCATAAGTATTTCTTAAAAATACAGTATTAAATCAAATCAAAATTAATTTATGAAGCACAATAAAAACAACAGCAGTTGACCAGTGTGCTGTACAGAACCATAATGCATTGAGAGCGAGGAGTACATCAAAACAGCTAAGTGACTGAACTTCAAACTCTAGGAACACAGTTACCTGAAAAAAAAGATAGGTTATTAACTTAGATTTAAATTCGGATTCAGAGAAAACTACTCTGAGGGAAACCAGGAGACTATTCCACAGTTTCTGGCTCAACAACTGAAAAAGCACAGTCACCTCTCAACTTTAATCTAGATCTTGGGACCATTGACAATCGTTGTTCAGAAGACCTCAGAGTACTAACAAATGTATTTGGAATTAAAGTTTCACAGAGATATTTAGGAGCTGATCTGTTCAGAGCTTTAAAAACAAGAAATGCATTTTTAAAATCAATTCTGTAGCTGACCAGCAGCCAGTGCAAAGAGCACAATACAGGGGTGATATGATCAGATTTCCAAGCGCCAGTCAAAAGTCTGAAATAATCAAAAAAAAAACAATTTGGCAATTTGGCACATCAAAGGCTCCAAAAATGCAAACAGTGTAATAATGGACTTCTCACAAGCTAATGTTTTGTGCTAATACATGGAATACATGTTCAGGGAAGTATTGTCGTTATGAAGGTGTGTCTCAGAAAAATGTTTAGTTTCTTCACTGTCATGAGACTCATTAGATGGACTGCTGCTGAAAATACTATACAATTATGAGCTGCCAGCTGAACAATATTTTCTATATAGTTATTTTATATTTATTTGTCTTACATTGATAGGTTTGATTGGTGAGCCTGTTTAGCAAATGTATGCCAATATAATGCAAATATTAGATAATAAAGGCTAGGAATAATTTATGCAAAAATTAAAAATGTACTGTAATGTTATTCCACGCATGTATGACTTCCTTTCTTCTGTGGAAAAGTTATTTTGAGAAATTACACCTCACAATCACTTTTAGATGCAAATGTGCACATAAACAAAAACATTCAGTGGTTTGCAGGAATTAAAGGCTGATAGTGAAACAGGTTCAGTTACACGTGTGAAGAACAGGTGCGCCAGTCAAAAGTCTGAAATAATCAAAAAAAAAACAATTTGGCAATTTGGCACATCAAAGGCTCCAAAAATGCAAACAGTGTAATAATGGACTTCTCACAAGCTAATGTTTTGTGCTAATACATGGAATACATGTTCAGGGAAGTATTGTCGTTATGAAGGTGTGTCTCAGAAAAATGTTTAGTTTCTTCACTGTCATGAGACTCATTAGATGGACTGCTGCTGAAAATACTATACAATTATGAGCTGCCAGCTGAACAATATTTTCTATATAGTTATTTTATATTTATTTGTCTTACATTGATAGGTTTGATTGGTGAGCCTGTTTAGCAAATGTATGCCAATATAATGCAAATATTAGATAATAAAGGCTAGGAATAATTTATGCAAAAATTAAAAATGTACTGTAATGTTATTCCACGCATGTATGACTTCCTTTCTTCTGTGGAAAAGTTATTTTGAGAAATTACACCTCACAATCACTTTTAGATGCAAATGTGCACATAAACAAAAACATTCAGTGGTTTGCAGGAATTAAAGGCTGATAGTGAAACAGGTTCAGTTACACGTGTGAAGAACAGGTAGTGCTGCTTGTCTAGATGAACAGCTGATCTGTGTTTGCTTTCCACTGTAACTTTCACTTTGTTTTACACCTATAATCCTCTCTGTAATTATAATACACATTATTTTTTCCCCATATTAATAGCTATCCTTTAATTGTATTCAGTAGTTTCTATGTTTATTAATCAAAAACTATAATAATAATAATAATAATACATTAACTACATTAACTGCATATACATTAAATACATTCATATTAACTAATCAAACCTTATTGTAAAGTCTTACAGATTTCTGTAACTGTGAATTGCTGCAGTTTGCTTTCGTCCTCATTTGTAAGTCAATTTGACTAAAATCTGCTGAGTGATGAATGTAAATATACATGTAAATGTAAACGAACATGCTGTTTGCCTCGTTTAACCTTCATAATTTGTGTTGAGAAAGATATATTTGAGTGTTGAGTATAAATATGTGATATGTGTTTAGATGAGTCAGTTATGATATGTTCTGCATGAAAATGCAGGATGTGTGCTAACTGATAATAGATGAAGTTCCCCAGACCTTATAAAGTCTATCGAATGGCATCCCAATAACATTGTGCAATTTTAAATAAGCAATATATAGTACAGTAATTTATATTTTAAAGTTTATATTTATTTAGCTTTTTTTTAACAGGTATATGTTTCAGTGTACTATTCTGTTCTTGTTTTCTGCTATTGTAAACTGTTCTTGTGTTTTATTAGATGAGTTATTTATTAGAGGATTTTATTCATTAGATGAGTTATTGCCAGAGTAGTTTGAGTATAGGACATATCTGTGCATTATAATATATAAGATACTGGAGAGGGGGGGAGGGGGGGCTTCAAATGTAAGAATGTAAGAATGGTTCAATGTACTGGTTGCTTATCAAAACAATTGTGTGTTCAGAACTGAAAGAGAGAGAACACAGACACAGTGGAGAGATAAAGTGCCACACATCAGGACAGATGGGCATTAATTCAAATATATCTTGTCCTGAGGCAGTTTCCTCGCAGGTTCACCTTTGTACCTGATCTAAACCTAAAGCTCAGTGTTTTGCCTGTGGTCTCCTCACACGGCCATACATTTCCATACAGTGACCTGCTGAGCAATGTTTTGACAGTCTGACCTCTGATAGCGTGCAATGCAAATATTTAATTTATTTATCAAATGTTGGATGAATGACGGGTGTTTGCATTGGTGTTGCTTAATGGAAATTTATGATTGTACATGCAAATAAAAGCATGAGCTGCTGGACAAATTTAACCTCCATAATTTCCCTCATGTCACGCATCTGCTCCAGTCTCTTCTCTGGCTGAAAGAATTCAGTGACGGCCTTAATTAGAAACTTGTCTTAAATGTTGTTTTACATTATTGTATTTTTTTTTGAAATTATTATTAGATTGTGCACTTTCTTCTTTAAACAAGCACATTTTATATGGATTTCCTGCAATCTGGAGCCAAAGACTCCACAAACAAATCTTCAGTGTGTGTGCTTGTGATTTACAGGAGCACTTGTGAATATTTCATATGCTGTTTTATTTTCTGTTGAGGTAGATTTGTAATGTGGCAGATGTAATGACTGAGAGTCTTTGAAGAAGCTGAGTGATGCAGGGTTTCATCTTGATCTTGTGCTGCAGAGACGATCGTCTTCATACAGCTGAACTGATTGTGATTTCAATAGTCTCTCATAGTTAACTGCTTTATGAATGTTGCTGATATTAATCGTTATATCAGTCATCATTTCATGAGAGACTCATTTTGCACTGAACAATCAGTTTTCTTCCAGATCTAAATGCAGTTGTTGTGAATTTGTGTGAACGCGGCCGCTGTGTCACTTTCTGTTTCAGGAAACATCACAGATTTTATTCACTCTTTCATACAACATTTACAGTATCTACAGCTCAATCTGTATTTGTTGAGTTAAATTATATATCATTTACATACATGGACATTCAATTTTAAAATGGTCAATCAAAAGTTAATCACTAAAATGTTCTTAATTTCATTTGGTTCACATGACTGTATGAGTGTTTGTGTTTACATGTTAAGACTCGTTTTTATTTTTGCATTTCTCTGTAGCGTTCTTCTGGGTAAAACTGGATCAGGAAAAAGTGTGAGAGGAGAAACCATCTCAGGCAAAAAGGCTTTTTTACTAATTATCGATTTCTTTAAATCAACCAATAAATTGTATGAGAAACAGGAAGGAGTGGTGGGTGGAAAGACCGTCTCTATAATCGACACTCCAGGACTGTCGTGAAAAAAACAGCATCTGAAGACTAAATAGAAAAGTGTGTCGTTTTGTCTTCTCCTGGTCCTCATGTGTTTCTGCTGGTGCTAAAGCTGGCTGTGAGATTCACAGAAGAGTGTGTAGATGACATGAAGTGGCCTGAGATTTGCTGCACTGAAAACAGATGTGCGTTAACATCACATACAGCTCCTGATCGGGGGATTTCGTCCACAAAATAATGAGAACATGCATTATTTTAACACATTATTTTATTATTTCACACTCTTTATTTTATCTCAAGCACTGCAAGCCATGCTTCTTTTCTCTGGATTGAAAAACAGCGGGTGTTATGATCATTTTGGTGAGAGCAGATTAGGATGAGCGGAGTGCAAAGAAACATGACAATAAATTTGATTATTCAAAGAAGTTCTGCTGGTTTACATTTTTTGATTTACATAAGTAGAACACAGATGAGAGCTAGAGAGCACAACTTTTACATCTTCACATTAAACTGATGCATTTGGATGTAAAAGTTGATCTATCTATCTATCTTCAGTTAAATAAAGACAAAACAGAAGTCACTGCAGTTTTATTTGGTTCAAACATGAAATACAATACAAAGATCAAATTATTATGTTGTTATATCCACTGATGTTATTTTGCAAATAGTTTTGTCTAATAATGTCTTTGTGTATGATTATATGCATGTTATCTCAGCTGTCTTTTGTTCTTTTTGTCTTCTATAACTCTTACATACGCCCATTCAGGTTTATGTGCGTTTGCGTTTCTTTTATAAGTCTTATAGAACAATGTGTTTTCACTAATGAAGCAATGTTTGTTCTTATCGGTGGGAAAAATATTTGAGGTCAGATTTTTAATTTCATTGTAAATACAACAAACATTCACAGATATTAACTTTTCCTGTAATCGGAGAGAGTTTTTCTGTTTTGTTCAGATCGAGGCATCTTCTCTCTGTTTAGCAAATATATGCAACTTTTAGATAATAAAGGCTAGGAATAATTTATGCAAAAATTAAAAATGTATTGTAATGTTATTCCACGCCTGTATGACTTCCTTTCTTCTGTGGAAAAGTTATTTTGAGAAATTAAATTTTGAGAAAACCTCAAAATGTATTTTAGATCCAAATGCTTCTCATAAAGCTGTGCATATAACAGGTTTGATGGGTGAATAGCTGTGGTATTTTCTTATGTTTAATATTTTCTTTTGTCATGTGTTTCAGTGCGTGTCATGCCTTTGTCTGATTTTTCAGGTATGTCTTGTTAGTAAAAGTAACAGGTTCCTATAATATAAAAGCATAAAACACACCAATGTTAGCAGGTTTAACTGTAAGGTGTGGAAAGGTGTGTTAACGCTCACATAAACAAAAACATTCAGTGGTTTGCAGGAATTAAAGGCTGATAGTGAAACAGGTTCAGTTACACGTGTGAAGAACAGGTAGTGCTGCTTGTCTAGATGAACAGCTGATCTGTGTTTGCTTTCCATTGTCAACTTTCACTTTGTTTTACACCTATAATCCTCTCTGTAATTATAATACACATTATTTTTTTTATTTACATTTTTCATATTAAACTGATGCATTTGGATGTAAAAGTTGATCTCTCTCTCTCTCTCTCTCTCTCTCTCTATCTTCAGTTAAATAAAGACAAAACAGAAGTCACTGCAGTTTTATTTGGTTCAAACATGAAATACAATACAAAGATCAAATTATTATGTTGTTATATGCACTGATGTCCTTTTGCAAATAGTTTTGTCCAATAATGTCTTTGTATATGATTATATGCATGTTATCTCAGCTGTCTTTTGTTCTTTTTGTCTTCTATAACTCTTACATACGCCATTTCAGGTTTATGTGCATTTGCTTTTCTTTTATAAGTCTTATAGCACAATGTGTTTTCTAGCCACTAATGTAAGCGATGTTTGTTCTTATGGGTGGGAAACATATTTGATTTACATTTTACAGCAAAGCTTTTCAAAACACAGTGAAACATGATTTAATATTTACTGAGTAATACGGACCGTCTCTGTTTGTGGAAGGATGTGTTCAGAGAGTTCATCAAAGCAGAGTCATTGTTAGTTGATTCTTTGAGAGTTAGATGAGTAAATGAATGCTGATTGGCTGTTATTGAAGAGTAACTAGTGTTTGTCATGAAACAGAGCGCTGGATATCAGCATTACGTTTTTATTTATCCTTTTTAAACCACATAAAACGCTTCTGATATCTAGTTCCCATGTTAAGTGTAATTATCGGTCTTACTGTGTTTTCAGCAGTGTTGGGAAAAGTTACTTTTAAAAGTAGTGCATTACAATAATGAGTTACTCCTTAAAAAAAATAACTATTTGCATTTCTTAGTTACTTTTGCCTTTCTTTTTCTCATCTGGGCTGGGCTCGCTTGTGTTTTTAATATAAAAAAGTTATATTTTGGCATATGTAAAAGCCCTGAAAGTGAAAATGAATAAGCCTCAGGCTGAATGAAGGAAATGTAAATTCAATTATTAACATTTAATTTAATTTGTTATTTTTTAATTTGTTACAAATTTGTAGATTTGTGTGTGTTACATAGAGAACTGTGTGTTATGTTTTGAAGAAAAGTGTTTTATGAAATTGAAAACTGAGTCAAAGGCCGAGAATTAGCGTATAGATTTGCAGATTTGGTGTGTGCTTCTGCTGTTTGAGTGTCAGCTTTCAGAAATTGTTTGACCAGTAAAGAGTTTGTAAGCAGTTGAAAAAAAAAATAATAATAATAATATTATGGCAAATGTGTTTGCAAATGTTTGCTTTTGAGATATGTTTCTAATACTTTGAATGCAGTGCTTCATTTTGCAAGAGATGTGAGGCATTTTGCATTTTGTGTGTGCAATTCTTGGATTTGTGTGTAAAGTTTTGGAAAAAAAAAAGAGGCAAAGTTTTGAAAATGTGTGTAAAGCAGTTGAAAAAAACTGTTTTTTTCAACTGTTTTTTTCAACGATTTTTTTGCATCCTCAGATTCCAGATTTTCAAATAGTTGTATCTCAGCTAAATATTGTCCGATCCTAACAAACCATACATCAATGGAAAGCTTATTTATTCAGATTAAATATCCCTTATGACTGGTTTTGTGGTCCAGGGTCACAAAAGGTCACAGGGTGAACAAATATCTGAACATTCTGCTTGAAATGTTTATGTTTAAACGTAAACAATAACTGACATATATTCCAGAAAATGATGTTGTAAATGCAGTTCTAGCTGCTATCAGCTGCTGTTGAGTTCGTGTGCAATTCTTGGATTTGTGGGTAAAGTTTTGGAAAAAAAAAAGAGGCAAAGTTTTGAAAATGTGTGTAAAGCAGTTGAAAAAAACTGTAGCAGCACAGCTGCTGTGAGTCTCAGATGAGAATGTGCTGCTGCTCTGCGCCGCTAGAGTGAGCGCGAGTGTCCTTCATATGAGCCGAGCTAACAACGAAAGTGAACGTAAAGGAAAACAAGCGACTATACCGTCTTTATCATCCAGTCCATGTTCTTTCAACACGTCTTCATTCTCAGCCTTCAGACTCTTCACAATGTCACCGAACATCTGAACGGACATCTGCTCATGCTGCAGTAAAAACAGAAAGATCATCGATACATATACGACCAGACGAGTCAATGTGTGTGCAATCTAGTGTCAAATTCAGTGTCGATTGTATTTATTTATGTATGTACTTTTGATTTATCGATTAGTTCGTAAAACTGCTCGCCTTCCACTTTTCAGGGAAGTCATCAGGCAAGCCTAAGAAAAAGAACCAGGTCAAAGGTGATTTGTAAGTCACATTTTATGCTTAGCAAACTATTTCAAGTTAATTTCCACTGTCCCAACAAACAGCGTGAGTTCTGCATGTCCAAATATAACAATGATACGAGAAAGAAACTAGCATGTCCACAGACCGTCTGATTTCATTTCACACCGGCACTTTGGCTTTAGATTTGTTTTTTTTGGCTTCAGGAATAACCAGGCCATCATATACATGATAAAATGGTCAGATATGTTCCTCCCAGCTGTTTGATGTGTCTAAATCTCTGAAACTGAGGAGTGTCGATGATCTTCACCAGCAGCGGCTGCAGCTCAGTGTGACCGTGAATGGGGTCGTTGAAGATGTGCGCATGTCAAAAGATCAAACCAGCAGTCGTGGTCGTGTTGTGCTCCTGATTGTGTTCTTCTGTGAGTGTCCTGATGAGGGCTTTAGCTCTTACTGGAAATGAACAACTTTTACTGCCTTAGCTATTAATGGAAACCTCATTTTCTGTCTGCTGTCTTTCTGTTTGTTTTTGTTATGGTTATGTTGACAACATAATGATTTTTTTAGTCTGTTAAAGGCTGGTGATTTTGAAAATGAAATATAAACACAGAGATCAAACAAAAACCATCAGCAATAAGAATCGGAGAGGTAATGTGAAATATAACACTGCTGTACATAAGATGATGTTCATAAGAGGCTGTCAGTAACAATCTCAAACAGTAAATCTCACAGTGTCTTTGCAATGAACATTATTATGCAGCGATTTCAGTTTTTCAAATCTTTCTGATTCAAGAACACAGCTGGGTGAAGTTTGTTGCACTCGTCCACTGCTTCGTTCAGTCATTCTGTAGAAATGGGGATTGAAGTCAAACAAATGAGAGCATTATTTTGTCCACAAGAGCACTTGTGTAATGATGCTCAACAATAAATGAAACTGGAAAGGTACTGATTTGTTTAGCCATTATATTTTAACTATTTCTTACTCTAACAGTATATTTTAGTTTATAAGGGTAAAACTGTGTTGTGTAATTTATGCTGTAAATAACGTATGCTTACATGATAGATCAGTGAAATCTGCACTTGTAAATACAGTGCCCTCCATGTTTTGGGACAAAGACAATTTGGTTGATAATACCATGTATCAAAAATCCTGTAAGAAACAAAGCAAGTAACACTACAATTGTTTGGCTAGCATATTTCAGATGTTCAGCGACTATTAAATCAGGGCCACATGCTTTATTTACGGCCGATTTCTCAATAGCATAATTAACCTCAGAAGATATCACACCAATATCACTCGGTACATGACCTACTTCAAATTCCTGCCTCTCAACACAATTAAAAATATCCCTATAATATCCTCTCCACAATCTGACAATATTCTCAGCCCCAGCAACCCCTTCAATACTAGCTGGCAGCGGTACTTTACTATTATTAATAACCTCAACTTCTTTCCAAAAGTCATGAACATCACTTTTCTGCGATTTCTTAGCCATTGAGTTTGCTCTCATGGTTGCTTCATTTCTTTTAATAAACCGTACAGCATATATCATTTGGCATTTGCCAATTTCTTTTTCTCAAATTCTGGGCCATACCTTGCTTTCCCAGTTAAAACCCAATTTTTAAAAGCATCTCTAGCCTCCAAATGCAATTCAGATACATATTCATTCCATCCAGCCCTAAAAATATCACTTTTAACTATACTTTTTGACAGAAAGGTCTACTGGCATTATTTAAACAATACACTATTTCATCATACATCAAACATAGGTCAATAATATCTTTATTGATATTCTTACAGTTAACATTATCACACATAATCGTCTCAGTTGATACAGCTATGTTACTTAAACCCTTCTCTGTTGATATTTGATATTGCCAAAGGTCAAATAACAACAACTTACTGACACATAGTAAGAAATAGATTATAAAAAACTGAAACAGAAGTGGAAAGAGGAGAGATAAATAGCGATACTTATGTCCTTTGTCCGGTGTCATTTGCTGTAAAACGTGCCCAATCTAATTTCCCACACAGCTCTTGTTCCATTGGATGTTTCTACAGTCACTGGAGCTGCGTTTATCCTGTTTATTTACGTTTATTAATTTCTTAGAAACTAGGCATTGTTACATAGGGCTATACAGGCATCTAGTGGCTACACAATGATATTACAGATAATAAATTGTGCAAAGTGTTTATCCTAACAGTCAATTTGCAAATAATGCGTTCAGATTTGTGTAAATCACAATTCGCTGGATCTCCACAAATTAGTGTCGTTACTATGACAACCAATTTGAATGTGACAAGAAACTGATTTCTGAAAAGAAATTATAATAATCAGAGGTGTAAAATCCAGGGGTCAGAAAGTAAAAGTCCTGCCATATGTTTATTCCACCCATGAACTCAGCAGCTGATTTCACCAGAGGAGGAACCACGTCATTCCTTTCAAATCACAAACGAGTCTGGAGTCAAGTCCTCAAAGAGTTAAAGTTAATGAGATAATTAAGTGACTAATTAAATGATGATTGTGCATTAGTGATGAACACCTGCTGTTATTGAGAATTACAGAGGATCAGATGTTGATGTTTTATTGGTTAAAATGATGTCACCATCATGGAGATCAGTGTTTGCTTTAGTTGGGCTCTTGACCCTTGACTTCTTGTCTTAAATCTCTCTTTGTAGTAATGAATGTGGTGTTGGAAAGCAGTGAGATCAGTGTAATGCAGTGCTCAGCTATTAACTGTTTTCAAATGATGAGATAATCATCAGGAGCCGACCTGTTCATATCCAAGCTAGTTTTTTTTTTTTCCCTTTTATATGTTTTGATTAACCGACCTTGTTAAACTACCGCATACAATGTAAGCGTTACTCTAATAGTTATATTGAATTAATTTTAAGGCTACGTAATGCAAATAAACATTTGATCTATAGCGTTATTTAGACACACACAGACATCAAGAACCAGCATATGAATCTCAACAATGGTGACAATCAACAAAATGCTTCATGCTGCAATGCATGCTGGGTAACACCATAGTAAAAACTCCCATCATGCACTGCAGCATGAATAATTATTGTCACCACTGTTGAGGATCATATGATAAGTGTTCATGTCTAAAAGCCTGAGCAATAAAATAACTCTTTTTTCCAATATTTAAACATTATGGTGGCATTTGTGTAATAGGACTTTCTTCCTGTTCTGTAACAGCTGAATGTTAGTCAATAAACCAAAGAGAGATACCTTCACAATATTCACTCAAGTGAGTTAAAAGTAGTGATGGGAAGTTCGGATCATTTTACCGACTCGGACCTTTGAGTCTCGTTCAGCAAAATGAACGAATCTTTTTTCGAGTCATTTCGTTCATTTTAGCAAAATACAATTAAAATGTTACGTGTTACTTTCCTAATATATCTACTAACGCAAACGTTGATCACACTACAAACAATACAAAACTGCTATGCTATAAGAAACAGAAAAGATTAATTAATTGTTTACCTGGGTCTTCAGTCTATGATTAGCTCACCTCACCTCTTATCTGACAAGTCGAGTCGTTCGTTCATCACGTGACAGCCCCATAAACTTAACCAATGCAGTCTGAGCCGGAAAGAGAATTGATTAGTTAATCTCTCGAGTCTTCGGGTTTTTCGAGTCGTTC
>NW_015646366.1:55936-64698 GCF_001515625.1 Sinocyclocheilus rhinocerous | reverse complement strand
GACTGAACGAATCACTCCCCGAGATGACTCGTTCCTCCCGAGTCACATTAAAGATTCGTTCAAGAACGACCCAACACTAGCGAAGAGAAGAACATAAGCTGATTCTTCAAGCTTTTAACTCAGCAATGTACAAATGTTTGTTGTAAAGCAATGTAAATTGTTTGCCCAACTAAAGCAAACACTGATCTCCATGATGGTGTCATCATTTTAACCAATAAAACATCAAGTCTGCTGCACAAGCTACAATTCATCTAAACTTTGACCAAATCCATTTTCACTATTTATTTGCATTATAAAATACTACACAAAATGTTTCAGCGGAGACTTCATCATAGTCAAAGCTAAGGGAAGTCTCTTCCCAGATCACTCTGTCTTGCCAATAGCCTGTCTGAATTCAAATCGCTGCTCGAAACTCACTTGTTTCAGAATGTTATCTTTCTTAAATTATCTTCTGTTTATTCTGTAAGTCATTTTTGGCTCACCCTGTGTTTAATAAAACAATGTTCACTAAAACTACAATTCAATTTATCTTCAATGAATTTATATTGTTGCTCCCTTGATGTTTTATGTTACTGTTTATATTTTTCAGTTCATATTTAACATCTAAATTCAACATCCAAAATGTATTCAAATCAAAATAAATTACAAAATGTTAATTAATATGGCTCAATCAAGCTGACCTCATTATGTTGCAGCACTGAAAGTACATTGTAAGCATTAAGTCTGTTTAATGTAACAGCTACATGGTTGTCACACCCCTGGTGTAATATTGGCTTACTGGTTTTCTCTAATAAATCTTTACAAACTGTGAATCATATTCAACGTCTTTCACAATATGTTTTATGATTCAGACATTGAGATGGCGCAGTGATTTAGTGTGTGATTACAGCATGTGTTCAGAGACAGACGTCACACACACACTGTCTGCTCTTCTCAATTTCATCTGTCTTTCTGATTTCTCCTCTCATCTCTCAGTCTGTTTTCATTGGTTGCTCTCTCATGTCCTGAATGGATGTTGTTGGAGTCTCTGCTGCTGGACAGGGGTCTCTGTGAGTCCAGGACACACAAACACACACACACACACACAGAGAGAGAGAGAGGGCTAAATGCATTTAATAGCTGAATATTTAACAGGGTTTTGTCATGTAGTTATATACACTATGTATACTCTAAGTATGTAGAGATATATGTAGTTTATCTGGAACAGAATTGCAACAAAAAGCTATTATTTTCATTTATTATAGCACACAATTTGTTCCTGATATTTAGTTCTGGAGGTAAGCATATGTGTGTTCAGCTGCTTCAGTTTAAATCTCATCTGCTGTGAGAGAGTGATGCTGCTCTGCGCCTCTAGAGGGAGCGCATTGTGTTTCGTGTGACTGGAGCTAAAAGATGAACAAGACTCAGCAGACACCCCAGGAGACTAAACGAAAGTAAAAGCAAGGACGCCATTTTGAGGGTTTAAACATTTTAACAAAGGGTATAAACGGTACGCATATTTCGTGGTAAGTCCAGAACTTATTCTTCATGTAGCATAAATATGTAGCCATATGAAAATTATATAAAAATGTTTCTGTTTTTCTGTATGTGATTTTAAACAGATCTTTACAGTTTAATGTGCAAACTAGCTGACCATAATGGCAGAAACGCAGAAGAAGTCATTTAATAATTAAAGCACTTATATGTTTACTTGACAATTTTACAACGATTTTTGTTTTAATAAATATTATTAAATAACATATAGACTCGTCATAATTGTTTTATATCCTGGTAGTACAGTATTTCTAGATCCTTTGGCATCAACAAAAGTTTGACGGTAAATTGCGGTCGAGTTTGAAGATACTTCATTGAAGGAACACTTTTTAATGCACATATTGTGTAGCCTGAACAAATATGGTTAAACATGTCCTCTGCTTTTTCTACAAAATGTAAATTACAACATGTTTAAAAATCCTACTGTTATTTAAACAAAAATAATAATATGAATATGAATATTTTTTTAATAGATGAATATGTGTAAATGTGTGTATTGAATAAAATATGTATTTTTTTGTATTATTTGTACTACTATTTAAGAGAGAGAGAGATTACATTTTCTCTGTGAATGCTGTTTCATTCACGGGTCCAATTTAATTATTGCAATGTTACTATTTAACTTTATAACTACATCTTTTCCTTCCACATAAAAGGTCAGCAGTCATGCTCTTTTTGAAACACAGAAAGTAGAAGAGCAGTGCCTCCAAAATGAGTTTCCATGAGGAAAGAGAGAATGAAGACACTATGTCTGAAGCGAGCTCTTCACCTCCTGGATCAGGCCACACATCTCTAAGTGATGAATCCATACAAAAGCTGCCCCCTGCAATCAGTGATGCAGTGACCTCTGACCCCTGGTATGAAATTAGCCTTTTTTTCAGAAGTGTCAATAAATGTCAAGATCATGGGGTTAATACCTAGAGAATGCAAGAACTGAGAAAGTAGGGGTGTGCGATATGACGATTTTTGATCATGGACGATAAAAATGTCTCCACGATCTGCATTTGAAGAAATATCGTAGTATCGTGCTGCAGCGCACATTCAATCAGCTGCAGTTCTGGCACCTCCTCCGTCTCAAGACACTGTACAACGCGACATACATTCACATCAGTGTTAACTCAGCGGTAGAGTTACACTCGCGGGACACTGCACTTATTCGCAATCACAAAATTACATTATTTGCATGTGCTTTAAAGCCTTGGCAGTGTCCTGACATTTTATCCTACCCGTCAGATTGTCCTACCAGGGTTTACTTCAATATGACTCACATCAATAGTGCGTCCTTTTTCTCATGCTGAACAACAATATTTTATGTATCTGCATTACTGTAAGGGTAGGTTTAGTGTTGGGGTAGGTGTGGACATTATTAAAACACAATCTAATAGGTAGAAGATTTATTGTTGGTTTCCTGTAGCTGTATCCCTTCTAGCCACAACCGCAAATATAACACAGAATTACTGTATTTACATTACTGTAAGGTTAGACTTAGGGTTTTGGTAGGTGTAGACGTTAATAAACCATAATTTTACAGGTAGCATTTTTCGTTGTCGAATTGTACTACCCACTGTTTTAATGGGAGGTAGCAAAATCTGACAGGGTAGCACAAATCGACAGAACACCGGTTAAATGTTTCATTCATTTCATTTTTCTGAGCGCCTACAGCCGAAGCGCACGCACTAAAAACCCTGTCAAACAGCCCCTGATTACTGAACTAAGTTATCTTTTGCGCTAATACTGTCAGAACACACAAGGTTTATGAATAGACTCAGTTGGTTATGTCTAAAATGAAAGAAAACAGTTGAGATAAAAACGGATGCATGCAGGTCTTAAAGGGACATTATTAAACATGCTGCCGACTGTCATTAAAGGGATAGTTCACCCTAAAATTTAATTTCTGTCATTATTTACTCACTCACATGTCGTTCCAAACCCGCATAAATTTATTTCTTGTGCTGAACACAAAAGAAGATATTTTGAAGAATGTGGGTAACCAAACAGTTGCTGGTCCACATTTAATTTCATAGTAGGAAATAATACTATGGAAGTCACTGTGGACCAGCAACTGTTAGGTTTCCACATTCTTTAAAATAGCATTTATGTTCAGCAGAAGAAAAAAACTCATTCAGGTTTAAAACAATTTTGAGTGAGTAAATGATGGTATAAAAATAAAACACTATGAAAGAATTGACAGACAGATGACAGAATTTGTATTTTTGGGTGAACTATTCATTTAATGTTAATAAAACAAGAAAACACAAAGTGAAAAATCACTCACTATTCTTGACTGAAAAACTTGAATACAGTTGTATTAGGAATCAGTCTATATAGTGTTTTATTTTCATATCTGTTCATTCAATTTCTTGAATGCTCCTGCTAAATACACCTATTGTACCTGAAAATAAAGCACTGTTTGTTTTACTTGTATATTATGTGTAGTTGTAATGTGTATCTTTGCTCTTATTTTTTAATAACAAAGATAAAATTATGACATAAAAAGATGTTTATCTTCGCCCACTTTGGCCTAAATATCTACCTTTTTTATTTTACTTTGTTACCTTGAAACACTTTGCATTTATAATAGGGAAATTAGTTTGGCTGTTATGCTCAGACAATTTGCAAAATAGTAAAACCAACATGACAAAGAATTGTGATAAAATCGTGATATTTCTAAAAAAAAAAAAAAAATTTGTGATATGATATTTTTTCCATATCGCCCACCCCTATGACATAGTGTATATATTTGCTTTGTATCTGCCAAATGCATTAATGTAAATGCACAGTGTAGTCCACGTAACCTCATGGCACCATCACAAATCACTTTCCTGAAACTTCACTCTCACTGGTTCTTGGTAGTGGAATGATTTTTCAACCTTTCCTCAGCAGCCCCTTGATTTTTTAAAATTAACTGTTCCTTTTTTCATCTCTATTTTAGTCTTTTCTCCTCTCAACAGACATGAAACTTGTCACTGAATAATGTTGCTGTACTTTTGCATAAAGTGCTATATTTTAATGTTTTATTTGTCTTCTCTCAGCGTCAGCAGGAGGAAGAGATCGAGAGCAGAGTCTCCAGACCCCAGCTGTGTGTCTGTGAAGAGTAACAGATCCATGCAGAATCGACCCCCTGTTTTCTGTGATGGACCAGTGACCTCTGATCCTCTGTTAGTATAAACATTCACTTGCTAATTTACTCTAGTGCATCTCAGAAGAATAACAATTAAAAAATAACACTTTTTTTTAAATAACACTAAATGTACCCCAAAGTCTGCAACTGTCACACCCATGTACTGTTTTGGTGTTTGTTTTCCTCTCCCACGTGTTCCATGTTCCCTCCTGTGACCTAGTTTATCCCTCGTGTTGATTGTGTTCTCTGATTTCAGGTGTTCCCTCTTTAGTTTCCATGGGTTTTAATTAATTACTCCACATGTTTCAGTTCTCCCTGATTACTTTCCCTGTGTTTATTATCCCTGTGTTTTCCTGAGTCTGGCGTCTAGTCTTAACCATCAATCCCCATGTGCTACGTGCGTGTTCCCATATTGTAAATAAAGTCTGATTGTTCTGGATTCTCCCACGTCTCCTCGCTTCTAGCAGTAGGCGCACTGTGACAGCAACATATTTATGTTTCAACATATATATTTTAAAGAGGGGCATCAAAATAATACCTGGGAACAAATATTTCTGATTGTCTTCAACAGACATTGAACAGTGATTTTGCAGCTATTTTCTTTTCAATTTCAGCAGGGGAGATAAAAATGAGATGATCAGATCTGTGTCGTCCTCTGCATCCCACTCTCAGACTCACATCAGGCAGGACGACACAGTCCTGCAGAAACACACACTGGACACTGGAGACCATCAGAGAGTCAAAGACCAGCTCAAAACCAGCATGAAGAACAAGTATGAGAGATTATTTGAGGGAAACAAACTCCAAGAGAATGAAACCCTCCTGAACAGGATCTATGCACAGCTCTACATCATAGAGGGAGAGAGTGATGGAGTGAATAAAGAACATGAGGTTTTACAGATGGAGAAAACAGCCAGAACACAAAACTCACAAGACACTCCAATCTACTGCAATGACATCTTTAAAGCCTCACCTGAACCAGGATGTGAAGAGAAAGACCAGATCAAGACTGTTGTTACTAAAGGCATCGCTGGAATCGGAAAAACTCTGTGCAGAAGTTCATTCTGGACTTGGCCGAGGGAAAAGCCAATCAGGATGTAGATTTCATGTTTGTGCTTCCATTTCGAGAGCTGAACTTGATCCGAGATCATCAGTACAGTCTTCACAGACTTCTGCTGGACTTTCATCCTGAACTTCAAGATCTGGACTCACAGATTTATGAGGAGTGTAAAGTTGTGTTCATCTTTGATGGTCTGGATGAAAGCAGAATCACACTGATGTTTTCAGATGCTCAGAAAGTTTGTGATGTGACTGAGACTTCATCAGTGGCTGTGTTGATGTCAAAGCTCATGAAAGGAGAGCTGCTTCCCTCTGCTCTCATCTGGATCACCTCCAGACCAGCAGCAGCCAATCAGATCCCCTCCAAATACATCAACCGTCTGACAGAAATTCAGGGATTCAATGAGCCTCAGAAGGAGGAATATTTCAGGAAGAGAATCAGTGACCAGCATCAAGCCAGCAGAATCATCTCACACATCAGAAGAGCAAGAAGCCTCCACATCATGTGCCACATCCCCGTCTTCTGCTGGATCTCATCCACTGTGCTTCAGAAGCTCCTGGAAGAAGATCTGAGTGCAGAAATCCCTCAAACTCTGACTGAAATGTACATCCACTTCTTGCTGATTCAGATCAACATGAGGAACCAGAAGTATGAAGACAGAGATCCAGAGAAACTCCTGCAGTCCAACAGAGAATTGATTGTGAAACTTGCTGAAGTGGCTTTCAAACAGCTGATGAAGGGCAATGTGATGTTCTATGAGGAGGACCTGATTGAGAGCGGCATAGACATCACTGACGCCTCAGTGTATTCTGGGATTTGCATTGAGATCTTTAAGGAGGAGTCTGTGATTCATCAGAGGAAAGTCTACAGCTTCATCCATCTGAGTGTTCAGGAGTTTCTCGCTGCTTTCTTTGTGTTTTACCATTATGTAATGATACATATTGATACATTGCAATTTTGCGATGTGATACATAATCTGCATAGAGATGCAGTAGATAAAGCTCTTGAGAGTAAGAATGGACACCTGGATCTGTTCCTGCGGTTCCTGCTGGGCGTCTCACTGGAGTCCAATCAGAGACTCTTACAGGATCTACTGACACACACAGAGAACAGCTCAGAGAGCATCAGGAGAACCACACAGTACATTAAAGAGAAGATCAAAGATGGACATGGACTCTTCACTGAAAGATCCATCAATCTGTTCCTCTGTCTGCTGGAAGTGAAAGATCAGACTCTGTCCAGAGAGATTCAGGCGTTTGTGAAGTCAGACAAACACTCAGAGAAGAAACTCTCTCCTGCTCACCTGTTCCTCTGTCTGCTGGAAGTAAAAGATCAGACTCTGTCCAGAGAGATTCAGGAGTTTGTGAAATCAGACAAACACTCAGAGAAGAAACTCTCTCCTGCTCACTGCTCAACAATCGCCTACATGCTTCAGATGTTAGAGGAGGTGCTGGATGAGCTGGACCTCAAGAAATACAACACTTCAGATGAGGGTATAAGAAGATTGATACCAGCTGTGATCAACTGCACAAAAGCCCTGTAAGTGTTTAGTCATGTCTTAATTCAGAATTAAGCTGATATTATTGAAATACAAATTGAAGAATAAGGTTAAGAATTTAGTTCTCATGTGTTCTGCTCTCTTTCAGTGTTGCTGGCTGTAATCTCACTGCTCTGGATTGTGAAATTGTGTCATCGGCTCTTCAATCCTCAAACTCTGTCCTGAGAGAGCTGGATCTGAGTAACAATGACCTGCAGGATTCAGGAGTGAAGCTGCTCTCTGATGCACTGAAGAGTCCAAACTGTCAGCTGGAGATACTGAGGTATTAAGAACAAGGGATTATGTACAGTTATCTGGTCATAATATTGATGTATGTCTGTAGATCAGTGGTCGCCAACCTGTCGATCGCGATGGATGCTAAGTAAAAGGCAGGTAGATCTTGTCTTTCATAAAGGCCGAGGTCAGGGATCTTGGGCCTAAAAAGGTTGGTGACCAGTGCTGTAGATGATCTGTCTGTGTGCGTGTTTCTGTAGGTTGTCTGGCTGTATGGTGAGAGAGGAAGGCTGTGGTTATTTTTCTTCAGCTCTGAGTTCAAACCCCTCACACCTGAGAGAGCTGGATCTGAGCTACAATCACCCAGGACCATCAGGAGTCCAGCTGCTCAAACACAAACTGGAGGATCCAAACTATAAACTGCAGATACTCAAGTATGTGGGGCAGTTATGACTCATATGTGTGTCTGTATGTGATTTGGGTTACCTAAGAGGGATTTTTCGCAGCTTGCCTAGAGAAGTCCTTGTAACAAGGGAGCCATGAAGGAAGGTGCAGACAAGGGTCTAGGTGCAGGATGATTTAATAAACAAAACCATCAGGAACCAAGGAATATGCAGGGCAGGAACACAAACATCTACATCTAACTACTGACTAACTACTACAACACAGTAAACGCAGGGCCTTAAATACACAGGATAACTAACTTGACTAAATTCAACTAAATCAAAAAGCACAGACAGCCAGAATATGTGTTTACTATATTTCATGCACACTACTCACATTATGTGTTTTGATCAATGTTCATAGAATAAAATTTGAATAAAAGTCTAAATTATATCTATTCATCATGTAAAGTGATTGTGTCTTTTCATGACACTTGGATTAAACCGCTTAAATCATATGAATTACTTTTACGATGCCTTTATGTCGTTTTTGGATCTTGAAACAATGGACAGAAATTTCTCAGGTTTCATAAAAAATATCTTAATTTGTGTTTGAAAGATGACACTGATGGGTCTGAAGGGTTTGGAACGACATGAGGGAACGAAAAAACTCATTTTATTTGTAGTTTTAGCAATCTTCCTTCATATAAAATCTTTTTTTGTTTGTGTGTTTGTGTTTCTCTGTTAGTTTGGACCATGTAGGACATTTCAGAATCAAACCAGGACTGAGAAAATGTAGGTCCTCTCTCTCTCTCTCTCTCTCTCTCTCTCTCTCTCTCTCTCTCTCTCACACACACACACACACACACACACACAGACAGACACACACACACA
>NW_015646366.1:44820-48877 GCF_001515625.1 Sinocyclocheilus rhinocerous | reverse complement strand
TTTTGGAAGGCCAAACAAAGTAGTTTCGCTTTCACAACGAAGCACACAGCGTCTTCACGACATGGCTGCAGTGTCAACAATACTACAGCGAGAATAAAAGTTACGTCTTCTTTCTTTGCGTGAACATTTGGGCGGTGTTATGCCACATCGTGAACATCGTGACGTAGACATGTGGGGGCGTGTTAGAACAAGGCGTTTTAGGTAGGCGTGGTTCTTTTATAAATTTTATAAAGAATATCTCTTTGGATTTGAGACTTTAGTCTTTGCAACTTTACAGATCTTCTTTATGCACCAAGAGCTTGTAACACTCCAAAGAGAAAGGAAAAATTGAAATCGCATCATATGACCCCTTTAAGGGTGCCATAGATGATTTTTATCTCTCTTCTTGTGTTCAGATGCCTGTGATCTCACACTGGATCCAAACACAGCACACACTCAACTCATCCTGTCTGAAGACTACAAAAAAACAACATGTGTGAAAGATCATCAGCCGTATCCTGATCATCCAGACAGATTTGCGCAACAGGAGCAGGTTATGTGCAGAGAGAGTCTGACTGGACGATGTTACTGGGAGGTTAAATGGAGCGGCTCAGGTCATGTAGCCGTGACATATAAAGAAATCAGCAGGAAAAGTGGGATTGACTGTTGGTTTGGTCTCAATGAAAACTCCTGGAGTATGTATTGTTCTGATATGAATTATACTGTCTGGTACAATAATAAGAGCACTGATGTATTTGGCCCTTCATCCCACTCTAATAGAGTAGGTATCTATCTGGACTGTCTGTCAGGCACTCTATCCTTCTACAGTGTCTCTGACACACACACACTCACACACATATACACATTCAACACCACACTCACTGAACCCCTCTATGCTGGATTTGGGGTTTATCCTGAATCTTCTGTGTCTCTTTGTCAGATTTAACAAAATTTGTGAAGAACCACAGAGACACGGGAAAGAAAAGAAAATAAGTTATTAAAAAATAAGTTAAAAAAGTTATTGCGATTTTATATCTTACAATTGCAACTTTCTCGATATTGTGTCAATTATTAGTCACAAGTGCAAGAAATAGAGTTGCAATTGTGAGATAAAGTCAGCTTGTAATATAAATTTGCAGTGTGAGATACAAAGTTGCAGTTATGAGAAGTAGTTGCATTTCCAAGATCATATTGTCATATTGTACAAGTCATATTGTAAGACATAAAGTCACAATTACCAAAAATTCCCACTTTTCAGAAAGTCGTCATTGCACGAAAATGAATGAATCAAATTCGACATACAGTTCACATGGATATTACTAATCAAATAGCCAATTAAATGTAGAGCGCTGTGAATTTGAAGTTGCAATATATTCTGGGTTGCAGTGGCATTCAGTGTATCAACAAGGTTTCCCTTTAATGAGCAATTACTTCCCTTTAATGTGGAATGACTTCCACAAGTGCAAATAAAAGATGTGATTGGTTGGATTTTCTGTCACATTGTTAATGTAAATGATATGGAAATCATACTGTTATATTGAGTAGAATTAACAAAATGTGTTCATACCTGCATAGGTGTCTATTTGTGTGTTTTCCCCTTTGAGTCATGAAGTTTTATTTTGCTGTGTTGGCTCTTCTTCCCTTTTTCACCGTAATTACATGGGAGTTGGTTTTATTTGAGCTCTCAGACTTATTTTATATATTTTTTAATTTTCGGAATCAAACCTAATGGTCTGTAGAAACATTCTGGGCTCTTCATTTGGTGTGATCTTATTAAAGCTAATATAGATGTGGTCACTCTTTCAGAGGATCCACAGACTCAGTTTCATCTGCTGGATTGTTAAGAACTGTTAGATCAGCGTTTTTCTCTTTGTTCAATATCATAGAGTTAAAATAATCGTTTAATGAGTTTTGTGCAACACTGATATTATGTATTTCAGAATATGTGTTTTATTGCTGTTTTCTTTTTTTAACATGATTGAGTTTTGTTATGTAACAAATTATGTTAGCTAAAGCTATAATTCAGTGATTCATATCATTTGTTTTTTTTGTTGCTACCTCAACATTTTATGTTACTGTTTCTATTTTACTTTTATTTTTGCCTATGTTTTGGATTGGTTTTGTCAAAATATTTTGTCAGGTAACCTAAAATGTGATTCATGTAGTAACATCTAAATTAAATATCCAAATGAATGATTATTGAATCAAGCTGATTTCATGAGGTTGCAAATGAAAGTAACTTTTAAGCATCAGATCAGGTGAAAATGTCTCTTTATTGTGACAGCTGCATAGTTTAATACTGGGTTACTGGTTTTCTTCAATATATTTGTATACATGGTCACTGTCTATCATTACATTTCAGAGTCAGGACTGAGAGATCCAGATTACAGTCTTTATTTAGTTGATCGTACATTCAGATGGCGCAGTGATTTAGTGTGTGATTACAGCACGTGTTCAGACAGACGTCACACTCACACACTGTCTGCTCTCCTCTATTTCATGTGTCTTTCTGAGTTCTCCTCTCATCTCTCAGTCTGTTTTCATTCTTCATCTTCATTGGTTGCTCTCTCATGTCCTGAATGGATGATGTTGGAGTCTCTGCTGCTGGACGGGGGTCTCTGTGAGTCTGTGTGTCCAGGACAGTCTTCTCTCTGTGGGACACAGCCGGAGTCTGCCCCTGTTTTGTCTGATTTATCAGACTGCTGTGAGCCGGGAGTGAGAGACAATGGACACATGAAGAACAGTTTATACTTCATTTAGGACACACTGCACCACTGCAAGGTAAGATACAAACACACGTGCATTTGTTTCATTATATTAGTGAGGAAATTGCATAGATGTCTATTGATTTTCTATCAGGTTAATGATACTTTCTATCCCCTCTAACCCAACCCCTACCCCTAAACTTACACATCACAGAAACTTCTGCAAAACACTGTTGTTGCTCTTTTGTTACTTTTGACTGCTTTTATTGTCCTCATTTGTAAGTTGCTTTGGACAAAAGCGTCTGCTAAATTACTAAATAAATAAATAAAATATGAGAGTTATGGAGAGTTGTCTGCACCAATATGGCGGCGACGTTGACGTGCGGTCGAGCGGCCAATGAGGCATCTAGGTATGTATTATGTCTATGGGCTCAACCGGTTACTTCCTGAGAACTGGCTCAAAAGAACGATTCGTTCAAGAATCGAACATCACTAGAATGTCCATGTTGTAAAAGTAAATAAAGCCAATGTTTAGGACCATTACGTTTTTTTTTTGGCATATGACAATTTTGATTACATTTCCCCCATGTTCTATTCATATACTGTATATTATACCTAAATATTTAAAAATAGGCTTAAGAGCAAAAGATCGTCTGTAATGGTAACAGTTGCTGTCAGAGTAACGGTCAAAACGGATTTAAGGCGGGGCTTCAGAAAGGGTCAGTTATTGTCACGATGCTTCTAAATGGTCTTAAATTAGGCTTTCTATAGCACTATATATAGTTTTTAGTTTTATTTTGGGTGAAATATGCCCCAGACATTTTTTTTTTCGTGAGTCACTATTAGCTTGACTAGCAGCTTTAACACCAGCAATTTCCTAATCTCACGTAAATTACCTCAGACACATACAGTTCTATGTACTTAAGTATTGCATAAATGTAATTGAAAACACGTCAAAGTAATTATGCCTGTCATTGTTGTAGTGCCCTATTTCTACAATCATCCTCTGTCTGCCAATTCTGTACGGTGCCCACGAGGTGACATGGTCAGTTCACTTAGTTTTGTAGTGGGAACGTCATATTAACTCGTGGGAACGTGATATATGTCGTGGCCACGAGATCATTTTGTTGAGGGAACGACATCCATTTCTCGTGGCCACGACTTCTTATGTTGAGGGAACTACATATTTTTTCTCGTGGCCACGAGATTAATGCGTAAACAAACCATAGACTGTAAAAACAAACCTGCATGACCATAGCAACCCGGAATTATCAAAAATGGATAAAACAGTTTTATTAACATTAAACATTAAATTTAATATTTGTATATATATATATATATATATATATATATATATACAGTCATGGCCAAAA
>NW_015646366.1:41969-44561 GCF_001515625.1 Sinocyclocheilus rhinocerous | reverse complement strand
AACAAAGCCCAAATTCCCTTAATCATCCATCACAATGAGAAAAAACAAAGAATATATTTCTGATGTGCAGCAAAAGATAATTGAGCTTCACAAATTAGTGAAGTGGCTTTAGTGAAGAATTTGTGAAGTCCAAAGACTCCTATGTGCGAATGCTATTCTTGGGTTTTAGTTCAGCATTTAACACAATCATCCCACAGCAGCTAATAAACAAACTGAGACACTTGGGACTCAACTCCCCTCTCTGTAACTGGGTGTTGGACTTGCTATCAGAGAGACCACAAAATGTACGGGTCGGCGGAAAAACATCTAAGACCATCACGCTAAATCAATAAGTGACTGACTCTGTTAGAAATCTTATAATGGGTCATGTTTGGATCACAAACCTCAAAAACAACACAAAAATGGGTCACTGGGCACAAAATCAAGCTTCTGCTCTGGCCATTCCAGTCCCCTGACCTGAACCCTAGAGAAGATGAGTGTGGTGAACTGAAGAGGAGAAGCTGGGAATCTGAAGGGTCTGGAGAGATTCTGGATGAAGGAATGGTCTCTGATCTCTTGTCAGGTGCTCTCTAACCTCATCAGGCATTATAGGAGAAAACTCAGAGCTGTTATTATGCCAAATGGAGGTTTCAAAAAGTATTGAATAAAAAGGGTGCCGTTAATTGTGGCCAATGTGTATTAGATAAAAACATTTATTTCATAATGATATTTCCCCCCATTTTAAAATCTTATTCTCCAATGAAAGGTTAGATTTTTGTGAAATTTTTAAATAAAAAAAAGATCAAAAGGATTAACAATGCAGATTCATTTTCACAGCCTTCTTTGATCATATATTCCAAGGGTGCCGATATTTTTGGCCATGACTGTATATATAGCTATTATTATTACATTAACTTACTAGGGCTATATTTTTATATTTATTTTTATATATGCACAGTAAATTCCCGAGTGTTAAATTAAAACTGCTTGGAGCATATATGGTCCCACTCTAAAAGAGTGTTAAAGTAACACTGAAGCAGTGTTAAAGTTAATGAGATAATTATGTGATTAATTAAGTGCTGATTGAGCATTAGTGATGAACATCTGCTGTTAACAAGCAGAATCACTGAAGAAAAGAGAAACACAAGAACTACAACTGACTTCAGCCACAGACTTAGATGAAATCAACTGAAATAAAAGAAGACATTAAATCTCTCAAGATCTCAGCAGAAGATGATTAATCATCTCCACAAACAGCATCACCAGCTTCATGCATTACTAACCAGTTTGAATTTTTGTTTGTCATGCGTCTAAGAATTTCTTATTAAGAATTAACAGAGATTTAGACGTTAATGTTTATTGAAAATACAATTTGAAGTCACCATTGTGGAGATAAGTGTTTAGTTGGGCTCTTGACCCTTAACTTTTTAACATTAGTTTTTTCTGGTTGCTGTAACTGCGTTTATGAAACACATCTATTACAACAAAAAAAAACAAATAGAAAATATGTTCAGATAATATAAGCAATATTTTTTTTGTAATTATATTGTCGTGTAGTAGCAAGGTTCTCTGATATCACCAGTGGTATTGTGCAATAAAGTTTATTATTAATCACAACTGAATTATAATTAAATAATAGGCAGACCTTTAAAACACTTTACACAGCAGTAAAGAACACTGTATAAACTGTACTGTTTAGACACACAGACATCAAGAATCAACATACGAATCTCAACAATGGTGACGATCATCAGACAGGTTCATGTTGCAGTGCATTCTGGGTGCACCAATCATAACTCATCCATGGCTCCCAGCATGCATTGCGACATGAATAAATTATGCAGCTGCATTTAGTATTTGCTTTTATTTTTGTTATTTTTGTTGTGACTTTTTACTGCCTTGTTTTGTGACGTTCAGAAATCACGTAAAAATTTTCAGAATATTTTGTCACCATTGCTGAGATTCACATGCTGATTCTTCATGTCTATGAGTGCCAGAACTGAAACCTCTTTATGAACCATATTTATAAAAGTCATTTATGAAGGTTTTTCTCACATTATCTCATATAACTGCAACAATATAAAATCCATAAATTCACTACAGTTTTAGATAAATTGCAATCAGAGACTCAAACGCATGATATGATTTTGCCATAAGTTCCTTGCCATCACACGTGTTTAACACACACAATTGTGCCAGCTGAAGAAAAACTTAAACTTAAAATGTCAAGGGTCAAGAGGCAACTAAAGCAACCACTATTCACAAAAACGGTAAGTTGAAAAAAAAAACATCTAAACATTAATTCTCAATAAAGAACTTCTGTTTTAGATACTCCAGAAATAAAGTCTAACTGGTTAGTAATGTGTGAAGTTGGTGATGCTGTTTGTGGAGATGATTAATCATCTTCTGCTGAGATCTTGAGAGATTTAATGTATTTTATTTCAGTTGATTTCATCTAAGGCTGTGGCTGAAGTCAGTTGTAGTTCTTGTGTTTCTCTTTTCTTCAGTGATTCTGCTTGTTAACAGCAGCTGTTCATCACTAATGCTCAATCAGCACTTAATTAATCACATAATTATCTCATTAACTTTAACACTGCTTCAGTGTTACTTTAA
>NW_015646366.1:34559-36855 GCF_001515625.1 Sinocyclocheilus rhinocerous | reverse complement strand
AGAACGTTAAAAAGAGATCGAAATAAAGGGAAAAAATGAATATAAACAAATATAAAAATATAACCAATAATAATAGGCTAATAATAATAATAATATACAAATATTATGGGGAAAAGACGATCAGTTAATGGACTTACAAGACTGTAGGATGGATAAAAATGTTTTTATATTTTATATTATGCACTTTATGTAACATTTATTCATGATAAACTTAATTTGAATGCTGACAATCGCACGTAATACAGCCCGGTAGCCAAGGCCTGTGGTTAATATAATAATTTAATAATGTAATAATTTATATAATAAATAATATAATAATTTCTTAATTCAAAATATACTATTAATGAATCCATCTCTGATAATCCCGTGTTGCTATGGTAACGCAGGTTTGTTTACGCATTAAACTCGTGGCCATGAGAAAAATATGTCGTTCCCTCAAATTAATATCTCGTGGTCACTACATATTATCACGTTCCCACGAGTTATTATGTTGTGGCCACGACAACACTACTGGCTCTTTTCCACTGCATGGCACGGCTCGGTACGGTTCACTTTTGACACTGAAGAGGGACTTCAGGAGCCTGATCGAGACGGTGCGCCGCACATCGCCCGCGACGACGATCTGAGCGGAATATTAACGGAGCGCTTGCTTGGGCGGTTAGAGCGACTGAGTGGAGCGCACATCCATAGAGCGGAAAACGTAGCGGAGCGTCACACCTCTCCTCTTCGCTCACATGCTCTGTCTTGGATGCCCTGGGGGTAAGCAGATAAACATCACATTTTCATTTTTGGGTGAACTATCCCTTTAAACTGAAGTCATATCCAGCAAAGTTGGCGCTCCAGTCCAGCAGGGGGCGGAAGTGCGTCATATGTTGCTGGGACGGAAGTAGAGCAGTGTTTTCTTTCTGCCGCTGCGTGATTAACGTGTTTCAGGTCGGTTGTGTGATTTTCTGGCATAATCTGCTTTAAGATTTTGTGACCGTCTGATATACGTTATCGTATCTCTTTATTTTGTACCGGACGGTTAAAACGATTTAAATTTTACAGAGAAAGGAGCAGAACATTATGTTGTAATACCTCAAATCCAGCAGCTAAACGTATGATTAAATAAAGGTGATTTATATTCCCCTGCTTTCACAGACAAGGCTTAAACCTAGTCCTAGACTAAAATGTAAGTCTGAGCTGTTTCAGCTGAAAGAAACTTGCACTGACTGATCTTAAAATAGATCAGTGCCATTGTTTTGTCTCAAGATGCACATCAGTAAGCCTTAGTCTAAGCCCTGTCTGTGAAACCAGGCCATTATGTACTATAGTATCCCTTACGAAAATTAACCATGGTTTTATTATAGCAAAATTGTAGTAACCAGTTGTTGTTGTTTTTTTGGCGTGTTGACTACCATTTGTATAACCACAGTTTTATTACACATGCCATGGTTAAACTATGGCTAGTGTTTCAAAACCATGGTTAATTTGTGGTTACCATGGTTTAACTATAGTAACATGGTTTTTGGTTGTATTTGTAGTAAAACCGTGGTTAATTTTCGTTCAGGAATTTCCGTTACTGTAAGAAAGCAAAAGTCACGTTTATAACATTATTATGGTTTCTTGAGCACTTGTCTCTAAGGTTAATTGTTCCTAGTAAAACTAGATTTAAGCAGTTTTGTTTTGTAAAGGTTTTGTATTTGAAACGTTTTATCAAATACTTTTATTTTTTATTTTTTTATGTGTAAGATTTGACTGTTGTACCATTATCCCAGACATTCTGTCAAACACCATAAAACATTATTGTAAATATTCTTGGAACTAAGAATCAGTAACGTATTGACTGGCCATTTGAAGGCAGTTACTTTTACTAAATTATGTTAATATATAGAAAGTTTGTTGACATTGTCAGTTGTTAAATATACAATATACAGTTAATTATGATCAAATATTTGACCATTCACTAATAAACATTTTAGTTTTTGTGTAAAAATGATATATTGAAGACTAAGATATGTCATATTTAAATTAAGGCAATCTGAAGAAACACTAATCATATGTAAATGGTTTTATCAGTCCATTATAAATGCGTCTTTAATAATCGTGAAGTGTTTGTGTTCAGATGTTGAGCATGAAAGCGCAGGTGGATGTGGTCTGCTGTAAATCAGTAGGAACTGATCTGTCCATGCTGGATATTGAGGATTTCATCACAGAAATCTGTCAGCTGAAGAAAGAGGTGGCTTCACTGGAGGCAAAGCTGAGAGAAAGAGGAGACAAACTGAACAGAGAGGTTTGAACAGCTCTTCATTTCATC
>NW_015646366.1:34052-34453 GCF_001515625.1 Sinocyclocheilus rhinocerous | reverse complement strand
GTTGAATGTCATCAGCACAGCAGTGATATGAAAAGCCATGTTTCTGAATGACAGAACCTAGTGACGCCATGCAGACAGAGAAGAGAAGTGGTCCAAGTGTAACTGGTGTAGTCTGCGTTGTGGTTTTTTTATGCATTAATCAGACGGACATCAGATGATGGTTCGACTCTTCTTTAATCTGATAAGACATAAGAGTATGTATATACGGTGTGAATTTGCCCTTTTTCGTTTCTGTAAGACGAATGTAAAGTGCAATGTAATTAGCATGTGCTTCCAGTTCACATCGGACAGAAAAGTGACCAAACGTGAGAAAAATACAATAATAAAATATACATGAAAAACAATGTCTTGTATATGATTTAGACGACAGATTTAAGTACAAAAGTAATTTAAAAGAAAAA
>NW_015646366.1:22672-34000 GCF_001515625.1 Sinocyclocheilus rhinocerous | reverse complement strand
CACTTTTTTCGTTTCTCTCCCATGCAGAGACAGTGCAGAAAGGGAAGAGGAGGTGTAAAGACAGGAAATTAGGATCAACACTGCAGTCAGAAATTTAAAGGGGAAGGTGCACACACACAGAGACAGGCATATCAGGTTCACATTTGAAAATTTTTTGTGTAATTCTATATAAATGAACATAAAACTTTTTATACCAGTTACACAAGAACCGAGCCCTGAGGCACCCCAGTAGTTATGGTGCTTTTCCACTGCATGGTACGGCTCAGTACGGTACGCCACGGCACGGCTCGGCTCGCGTTTCCACTGCAGTTTAGTACCGCTTTAGCGTTGGCGGGATTATTCACATGTCGTTATAGTTGCGCCGCCTCTTCTGCCGCGACTCCTGAAAAACTTTTTCATTCCGCGTCGCCCCAGTACGGTTCACTTGGAACCTCAACCGAGGTGGTACTAAAAAAAGTACCAGGTGCCAGGTACTGTACCCAGTGGACAACCCCCAAAAGTGAACCGTACCATGCAGTGGAAAAGCGCTATTGCAATGAAAGGAAGAAGGGAAACCGGTCTGTAGTTCTCTAAAAGAGATGGGTTCATATGTTAATGTGTTATTATTACACACCAGAGAGTGAGGTGTGTTATTTGTGCCTGTCATTTTTGTCATATAGCATTGGTCTCAAACTCAGTTCCTGGAGGGCCAGAGCTCTGCACAGTTTAGCTCCAACCCTAATCAAACACACCTGATCCAGCTAATCAAGCTCTTCAGGATTACTAGAAACTTCCAAGGAGGTGTGAGTTGGAGCTGGTTGGAGGTAAACTCTGCGGAGCTGTGGCCCTCCAGGAATTGAGCTTGAGAAAATATTTTCACTTATGGAGCAAAAGCATATGAACTATCAATTAAAGTTCGGCGTTACTCAACATTAACTGTTAATAAAACAATTCAATAACTCAAACTATTATAGTATAAATATTGTACTCACAGTTGTCCTGATGTGCAGAATATCAGCATGGATGCCACAGAAGAAGGAAGATCAGAAGCTGTTTGTCAGAAATTTACTTTAGTGATTCTCATGAAATCTGTCAAGAATGTCCATGTTGTATATAAATAAGCCAATATTTAGGACCATTATTTTAATTTTTTTGCATTGTGACATTACTGTGATTAAATTTGCCCCATATACTCTACTTATGTACTGTATATTATACTTTTAAAAAAATAAAAAATAAAACAGACTTATGTTAGAAGAGGAGCAAATAGTTAACAGTTGCTATCAGGATAACGGTCATTAACGGATTTAAGGCGGGGCTTAAGAGAGGCAGTTATTGTTAATAGGCTTTCTTTATACATTTGTTTTTAATTTTAGGTGAAATATGTCCCGGCCTCTATGTGAGTCACTTAATTAGTGCTTGGCTATCACTAACACCAGCAATTTCCTAAACTCACATCAATTATCTTAGACACAAACAGCTGTGCAATTCTGTGTCAATAAAATCGGCTGTTATACTTAAGTATTTATTATATGTATATTATATAAAACGGGTTAACTAATAATTATGTCTGTGATTTTACCCATTGTCCTACAATCATCCTCTGTCTGTCAATGCCGCGCATTTTCATCATTAAACTGAAGTCATATCCAGCTAAGTTGGCGCTCCAGTCCAGCAGGGGGCGGAAGTGCGTCATATGTTGCTGGGGCGGAAGTAGAGCAGTGTTTTCTTTCTGCCGCTGCGTGATTAACGTGTTTCAGGTCGGTTGTGTGATTTTATGTCATAATCTGCTTTAAGGTTTTATGACCGTATTATATCGCTGATTAACGTGTTTCAGGTCGGTTGTGTGATTTTATGTCATAATATGCTTTAAGGTTTTATGACCGTATACTTTATATCGCTATTTTGTACCGGACGGCAAATGATTTATGTTTTACAGAGAAGCGAGCAGAATATCATGTTTTAATACCTCAAATCCAGCAGCTGAACGTATCTTAAATAAATGTGATTAATATTATGCATTATTGAATAATATTCTTGATAGAAAGCAAAAGTCACGTTTATAACATTGTTATGATTTCTTGAGCACTTTTTTGTCTCTAAGGTCAATTTGTCATAGTAAAAACATTTTTGTTATGAAAAGGTTTTGTATTTGAAACGTTTTATCAAATGTTTTTTTTTAATGTTTAGATTTGACTGCTGTAACGTCACGTTTTGGTAACGGTACGGTTCACTTGGAACCTCAACCGAGGTGGTACTTAAAAAAGTACCAGGTGCCAGGTACTGTACCCAGTGGACAACCCCCCAAAAGTGAATCGTACCGAGACGTACCGTGCCGTACCATGCAGTGGAAAAATAAGTATTGTTAACTCGTTCAAGTGTTTTTGCAATGAAAGGGAGAAGGGAAACCGGTCTGTAGTTCTCTAAAAGAGATGGGTTAAGGGTGTGAGTTGGAGCTGGTTGGAGGTAAACTCTGCGGAGCTGTGGCCCTCCAGGAATTGAGCTTGAGAAAATATTTTCACTTATGGAGCAAAAGCATATGAACTATCAATTAAAGTTTGACGTTACTCAACATTAACTGTTAATAAAAAAATTCAATAACTCAAACTATTATTGTATAAATATTGTACTCATCAGCATGGATGCCACAGAAGAAGGAAGATCAGAAGCTGTTTGCCAGAAATTTACTCGAGTGATTCTCATGAAATCTGTCAAGAATGTCCATGTTGTACATAAATAATCCAATATTTAGGACCATTATTATTATTATTTGCATTGTGACATTACTGTGATTAAATTTGCCCCATATACTCTACTTATGTACTGTATATTATACTTAAAAAAATAAATTAATAAATTAAAACAGGCTTAAACAGACTTGTGTTAGAAGAGGAGCAAATAGTTAACAGCGGCAGAGAAAGAACAACAACACAGTGATGAGGAAGAGGAGGATGATGATGATGAGAATAATGGGGATGATGAAGATGCAGATTTCATTCCTCCAGGTTTGTTTCTCCTTTTATGACCTTTTGTTGTTTTTCATGACACTTGAATGTCAGCAGACACTTTGCAGGATCAGGTTCATATTGACTGATGGTGCAGATTTACTGAGATATTTGGGAATGTGATGGCAAATGTTAGCAGGGCTGAACAATTTACAGGATTTTTTTAAGTGGGATTAAAAATGTGCTCTTTTAAGAGCTCCAGGTTTTCTGTGCTTGTTTGTAAGGCTACTGGATTTGGCCAAACATCACTTTATGGTTGTTTTGCATAGGGTGTCCACGGGGTCTTAAAAAGTATTAAAAGTTGATAGATCAATTTAGAAAAAATTAAGGCCCTTAAAGGGATACTCCACCCCAAAATGAAAATTTTGTCATTAATCACTTACCCCCATGTCGTTCTAAACCCGTAAAAGCTTCGTTCGTCTTCGAAACACAATTTAAGATATTTTGGATGAAAACCGGGAGGCCGCGACACAAGGGTGCGCTGTTTTCTTTCAAATCACAGCGTAAATACACGTAGAAAACGTATCCTTGTGTCGCGGCTGACACAGAAGAGCGTACGCTGCTTGCGTTCAGCGGATATTCTCCAAAATGGCGCTACGGTGATGCGCACAGACATAGAGGAGACGAATTGTTGAATAAAGTCGTTAATTTTGTTTTCTTCGCGTACAAAAAATATTCTCGTCACTTCATAACTGTACGGTTGAACCACTGATGGCAGATGGACTATTCTGACGATGCTTTTCATACTTTTCTGGACCTTGCCATTTTCCAAGGTATTAAAGGGGTCATATGATGCGATAGAGAGAGCGCGAGAGAGAGAGAGCGAGACACATCACAGTGGAGTCTGTCACGAGACTCTGTTCCCCTTTCAGGCTGTCTTTACATTTATTTTGAAAGATGAAGCTCGTGATTATGGTAAGGGGCGTTACATTTCCGACGAGTGCTTGCGGTGTTCGGCCAATCACAATGCACTGGGTCAGCTGGCCAATCAGAGCAGACTGCGCTTGTCGGAAGGAGGGACTTTGTAGAAAACGAAGCGTTTGAGAGAGGCGGGGCATAGAGGACCTACAATAATGTACAGTATTTGAAAAATAATGTGTTTTTTGAACATTAAAGCATGTCAACATATTCTGTTACACCAAATACACAAAATAATGATCTTTAAAAAAGCATCATATGACCCCTTTAAATTTTGCATAATTTTTTCATTATGTATTTGTCCAAACTGAGGTTGTATGCTTAAGTTTGCCTGAATTGAATCATTGCGTAGGCGAATGATGGGATTCTGTGTAGTTTATTAATGGAATCCCGCTAGAATTTACTTCATCTGTTACCGTGCTCACTGACAGCTGCATGATAGCGCAGGTTTCTTTACGCCCTGTTGTTAAACAACATTGTTGATTAATGGGGAAATGCAAGTTCCCTTTCGAACGATCTCTCCCGTTGCGTGGAAACTCATATGGAAAACTCCAGTTTTACTCTGTGCTGAAGCCTGATTTGTTCACGTTTGTGTAGCTGCACAAACCAATGGTGCTTTAGTCTGCCAGAAAGGGCGGAGCCGACCCCTATATAAGTCGGCTCAGAGCTCCATTCATCACATCATTCTCCTTCAGCGACGAGGATCATCTCTTCGCTGACTCTGCAGTCAAGAAGCCGAAGAAGGAAGAAGCTCAGCCTGCAGCTCGCCGCCGTAAAAGTGCCCCGGCAGAGAAAGAAGTGAGAAGCCTGCACGATGCAGAAGGGCAGTGATTGCGTCGTCTGTCTGGGCAGCGCCCACGCAGAGCCACACGCACACTGAGACGGAATGCTTTGGCTTTCACTTAAAGCATACAAGTCTGTCCTTGCCTCGCTTGTGGATCCCCTTCTAATGAAGGTGGCCCCGCCTCTCCCACTCTCACGTTCCTCCCCTTCAGTTGGGTTCTAAATACAGTAAAGGAGGTTACTCGCTCTAGTTCACTCGTGCTGTGGAAACAATACCTCTAGCGAACAGCGAGCTAGGCTTTTTTGGTCGCTACTTCCTCGTTCCAAAGAAAGATGGCGGGCTCAGATATATTCTAGATCTCAGACATCTGAATCGCTCACTTATGAGATGGCCGTTCAGATGTTACCTTTGAAACAGATCCTCGTGAAGATTTGCCCCAAGGACTGGTTTCTAACAGTGAATCTGAAAGATGCTTACTTTCTCATCTACATAGCCCCCATCACAGACCGTTCTTGAGATTTGCATTCGAGGGAGTGGCCTATCCTCCTGTGGGGAGTGACCTAGTAGCAGTCCTTCCGTTTGGACTGTCTCTGGCCCCGCGCACTTTTACGAAGTGCATAGACTCAGCTTTTTCCCCTCTGAGACAAATGGGAATCTGCATATTGAATTACCTCGATGATTGGCTGGTTCTAGCCAGATCAGAATGGGAATTGGCAGCTCACAAAGAGCTGTTGCTCAGCCGCTTAGAGCACCTCTGGTTGATGATCAACCCACAAAAGAGTCATCTGTTACCCAGCAAGCAGGCTGTCTTTCTGGAAACAATTTTATACTCTGCCCAAATGTGGCCATGGATTGCGCAGGAACGATCCCTGACTATTCAGCGATTAGCGGCATCTCTCAAACCGGGAATGATATTTCCCTTCAAGGTTTTTCAGAGGTTACTTTGCCTCATGGAGGCCGGCGCCTCTGTAATACCTCTAGGCCTGCTCAACATGCGGCCTCTTCAATTTTGGCCCGTGTTTCATCCCACACCTGGCGCCTGGGACGGTTTTGCGTCAGGGTAAACCACCGCTGTGTCAGAGCTGTGGCCCCTGGACAACCTCTCGTCTGTTTCAAACAGGCATGCGGTTAGGACTGACCTCCAGAAGGAAGGTGGTTACAACAGATGCCTCCAACTCGGTTGGGGCGCCCGGTTGGAGGGCAATCCGGCGTTCGGCTCCTGATCAGCCCCAGAGCAATGCCTGTATATCAACTGCCTAGAAATGTTGGCGGTTTTCTTAGCCCTGAAAACATTCCTACCGGCCTTAAAGGGGCACCGTCTTAGTCCGGTCGGACAGCATGACGGCAGTGGCCTACATCAATCACCAAGGTGGTCTCAGGTCACACACTCTTTACAGGATGGCTCGTCACCTTCTCTATTGGGCAAAAATAGAACTCCTCTCGTTAAGGGCGGTTCATGTGTCAGGCAGATTGAACCTTGGTGCATATATGCTGTCCAGAGGCAAGGTAGCCCCGGGCGAATGGGCGCTACATCCTCAAACGGTTCAAAAATCTGGTCAATCTTCGGGAAGGCAGAAGTCGACCTCTTCGGCTCAGAAGACAACTCTCACTGCTCAACATACTTCTTGATACAGCGAGATGCTCTGGGCCATGATTGGCCCAGTGCTCGCCTGTACGCTTTGTCCCCAGTCGCCCTGATTCCTCAGGTAGACAGGCGGGTCAGGGCTGACCAAGTGCTCTCTCCTCCTAGTGGCCCCGCTCTGGAGGAACCAGGCCTGGTTCCTAGAGCTAGTGCAGCTCTCAGCAGCAGCCCCGTGGCCCATTCCGCTGAGGAGGGACCTTCTCACGTAGGCGAAAGGCATGATTTGGCATCCCCGGCCGGAGCTGTGGAGCCTTCATGTATGGTGCCTCGATGGGAGCTTAATCAGCTCCCAGCTAGAGTAAGCAATACCATTTTAGAGGCAAGAGCACCGTCGACAAGACGCCTTTACAACCTAAAATGGTCGGTCTTCCTAAACTGGTGCTCTGCACGTAGTTTGGACCCGGTATCATGTGACATGTCCCACGTGCAAATCTTTTTGCAGGAGCTGTTGGATAAGGGGCACGCCCCTTTCATGCTCAAAGTGTATGTGGCAGCTATCACAGTGAACCATTCTTTCGAAGCTGGCCAATCGATCGGCAGAAACGACCTGATCGTTAATTTTCTTAAGGGGCGCACAGAGACTGAACCCTCCTCGCCCTCAGACTGTGCTGTCTTGGGACCTGTCTATAGTCATACGGGCCCTACGAGGGCCCCCCTTTCGAGCCTCTCAGTTTGGCCGATTTGCGGCCCTTATCGCTTAAAACGGCCCTCCTAGCTTTGGCATCGGTTAAGCGTGTGGGTGACTTGCAAGCGCTGTCAATCAGCGCCTCGTGTCTTGAGTTCGGACCTAACGACTGTAAAGTCGTCCTAAAATCAAGACATGGTTATGATCCTAAAGTGCTCTCGACTTCGTTCAGAGCTCAGGTGACCAATTTTGTGATCACTCTTGGTTCGTCCGTGTGGTGTACGATCACACCAGTGTGATTTGAACATTTAAACCTGCGTTCACGTGGGAATCGAAAGGAATCGAAAAGAATCGAATCGACAAGCGGAATCAGAATCTGAATTGATAATATTCAAATGATACCCAACCCTAGCTATCTTACAATCAATATGTCGTCAATGTAACAGGTTAAAACTTGAAGTGGCGATGAGGTCTTAAATTGTATGGAAAGAGTCTTAAAAAAGGTCTTAAAAGGTATTAAATTTAACTCCATGTTTCCTGTATATACCCTGTTGCAGTATATTGTGATAATTATTCATACATTCTGAATCATAATAATTATTAATTAATATATTGCCAAAAAAAAAGCATTATGCAGACTAACTTTATTCAAGTATATTTTAAAGTTGTTTTATTAATGTTTTGTTCCTTTCAGATGCCGTTGGTGGTTCATCTTTTGATGGAGATGAAGAAACAGTCTCAACATCAAAAGAGCAGCTGAAGACCAAGAGTTTCTCCTGCACCACGTGTGGAAAAACACTGAGTTCAGAGGGTCATTTAGCGAGACACGAGAGAACACACACAGAACAGAAAGACTTCAGCTGTAAGATATGCAACATCAGCTTTCCTACCGCAGTAGAGAGGAGACTTCATTCAAAAGAGCACAGCATGAAGAAGGAGTTTCACTGTGCACAGTGCGGGAAATTGTTTTTAATTTATTCTAAACTACAAGTTCACATGAATACACACCGTGAAAAGTCTTTCCACTGCAGCGAATGCGACAAGTGTTTCAGCACCAAAGGAAGTCTTGATGCTCATAAGCGAATCCACACGGGAGAAAGACCGTACAAGTGTCCTCACTGTGAGAAGACCTACAACCACAGAGCTCATCTGAGGACACATGTGCGTGTTCACACCAATGAGAGGCCGTATCAGTGCAGTGAATGTGGGAAAACCTTTACAAACTCAGGCTCTCTAAAGTCACACCAGAAAATCCACTCTGATGAGAAACCGTTTCAGTGCAAATACTGTTACAAACGATTCCGTCATATTTCTAGTCTGAACAATCACGATAGGACTCACACCGGAGAGAAACCGTATCTGTGCTCCTACTGCGGGAAGAGCTTTTCTAATCGAGCTCATTTTAAAGAACATAAGCGAGTCCACACTGGAGAAAAACCATATCAATGCAGCGTTTGTGGGAAGAGTTTCCGTAGGGGTGTTACTTTACAGATGCACACATTGATTCATACCGGAGAAAGACCGTTCAAATGCTCACAGTGTGACAAGACGTTTGCTCGATCAGACGTCCTGAAGGTCCATCAGCGAGTTCATACAGGAGAGAAACCTTACTCCTGCTCCATCTGCGGCGAGAGATTCGCTTATTTAGGTAGTTTTCAGACCCACCAGAACAAACACGCTAAAGAACAAACAGCAGTTGCTTTCATCATTCATGCCATGTGATATATGACAGTACACATGATTACAATTTAAGACATGCACAATATAATATACAACAGTTGAATTGGATTTCTGAACAGCGTTCATAGTGTGGATATTTAGTCCAGCATCACTGAGTGATTTCACTGTTTATGCAGTATTACAGACCAGAGTGTGAGTAATTTTTGTCATATACTTTGAAACTATTTTCATTTATGGAGCAAAAGCATGAACTATTGGTTAAAGTCTGATTACTAACTGTTAATAAAACAATTCAATAACTCAAACTATTATAGTATAAATGTTGTACTCACAGTTTTCCTGATGTGCAGAATATCAGCATCAATGTCGCAGAAGAATGAAGATCAGAAACTGTTTGTCAGAAATGTACTCGAGTGATTCTCATGAAATCTGTTAAGAACGTCCAAATGAAGCCAATATTTAGGACCATTAAGTTTTTTTTTTTCATTGTGACATTACTGTGATTAAATTTCCCCCATATACTCTTTTTATGTACTGAATATCATACTTAAAATATTTTAAAACAGGCTTAAAATAGAAGAGCAAAATATCGTCTGATAGAAAGGTAACAGACAGTTGCTGTCAGGATAACGGTCATTAACAGATTTCTAGGCTTCAGAAAGGGTCAGTTATTGTCACGATGCATCTAAATGGGCTTAACTTAGGCTTTCTCCAGCACTATATATAATTTCAGGTTTTATTTTGGGTAAACTATGTCCCGGACATATTTTCGTGTGAGTCACTAAATTAGTGCTAAAGTAGCAACTTTAAAACCAGCAATTTCTTAAACTCACGTAAATTATTTCGGACACAGCTGTACAGTACAGGGGGGGCAGCTGTCAGGTGATGTGACCCTCATGTTCATATAATACATTTTTATAGAATACCAATTGGCGTTTCTAGTGGCAATTTTGGGAACATGCCATGAAAGCTAACAGGAAACCAATTTTTGTGAAATCATGCTCAAATTTGAAAAATAACTGCAGGACTTGGGACTTTGAGACCACTGTGGACATATATACTTTATTTTTATGAAATAAACTCAACTCTCAACTCAACCTTTATTTATAAAGCACTTTCAAAACCATAAAAATGGACCAAAGTGCTGTACACAAGCAGTATATAATAAAGATTTAAAAAAATAAAACATTAAAATATAGGAACAAAACATAAAATAAAAGACAAGTCATTCACAATTGTCCTGACCAATCAAATGCCGAAAGCCTGATAAAACAAGTCTTTAAGTCCTTTTTAAAAATGTCCATGCTTGATGAGGATTTTACAGATAATGGCAGAGCATTCCAAAGTGCTGGAGCCGCAACAGAAAAAGCGCGATCTCCACTCCACCTCAGACGAGACCGTGGGACTGTCAAAATCAAGCTCTGAGAGGAGCGCAATAGTCGAAGCAATTGGTAAGGGACCAACATATCCCTTATGTACTCAGGAGCCTGATCATGCAGAGCTTTAAAGTCCAGATGATATGTGAAAATAATGTTCACTTTTTCATAAAAGCATGAAACTTGGTACACTTGTATAGTTTGCGGCTCTAAACATTTTTAGAAATGGAGCCATCGCAAAAACACCTTGTTGTTGCCATGGCGACCATTTTACTTTCCGCCATAACCAAATTATGTATTTTGTGTCATAGCTCCTGAACCAAACATGATAACACAGAAAAGGTGATGTCTACCCCTATGTTTTGATAGACAAATATTACAATGATACCATATACAGCAACATAAACTGTTCAGGTGAAGAGTTAATGGTGAAATCAGCTATGTAAGGAGGAAGGAGAAGTGAAGTGGGCTGCATTCTGAATCATTTGTCGAGGTTTGATTGTGCATGATGGAAGTTCAGCCAGAAGAGCATTGCAATAGTCCAGCCTAGAAATGACAAGGGCCTGGGCAAGAAGTTGTGCAGCATGCTCTGTTTGAAAGGGCCTAATCAAGCAGTTCTTTACAATATGGTCCTTGAAGGTCAGCTGGTCACGAAAGAATAATTTTTGATGAACCTAGCAGGATGATGAAATCACGCTGTAGAGTCAGAGTGGCAGGGAAAACGAGAAGCTCAGTATTTGCCAGGTTGAGCTGCAGGTGATGTTCCTTCAATTTGACAAATGGGTGGGTGAGGGAAGAGAGGATGACACTACAGAGGAAACATGGCATGGTGAAAGGTTTTACTAGGAAACCCTGAAAGACCTACCTGTGAGATAAGATTCAAACCAGTGGAGTGCAGATCCTGTGATGGTAGACAGGAGAATCTGATGGTTCAGTGTCAAAAGTGGCAGATAGATCCAGCAGAATAAGAACTGATGATTTGGAATCATCTTTCACAATCTGCAGAGCTATACTGACTATATAGTTGAATGGCCGCTGCTGAAACCTGATTGGTTAACGTTCAGTTGGTCATTCTGTGAAAGAAATAATGTAACTGTGTCTATAAAGGTGTGAACCAAATGGTCCATTCCATTAGAATAACAAAGGAACAGCATTCCTCAGGAACGTCTTGTAGATTGTAGGATCTCCAGCTGGAGCTCCTAACAGTATATGTTGTTTGTAGCGCTTTTGTCTTTAGGTATAACATGATATCCCATAGACAGAACTTTGGGAGAAGCTAAGATTCTTACAAGGGTTAAGATTATTTGAAGGACGACATG
>NW_015646366.1:21571-22254 GCF_001515625.1 Sinocyclocheilus rhinocerous | reverse complement strand
TGTCTGTGATACAATTGCATGTGTAAATGAAGTTAAGCTGGTTGCCTGATTTGTTAGTGCTTGTGGTGGCAAGCCATTTGAGATCGAATGAAGCTAGGAGTGGTACTGGAAGTCTGCAGTGTAAGGCTTCTCCAGATGGATTTCGAAGTCACCAAAGACTACAAGTGGACTGCCATCCACAGAGAATGAGGACAGCAGCCAATACAGCTCATCTATAAAGGTGCCCAGTTGACCAGGAAATCGATAAATCATTACAATATGGAGTTTAACAGGAGCTGTTACCATAATAGCATGAAACTCAAAATTATTTTTATTGCATAATGAAGAGTGGGTTGAGTATTTCCAATTATTAAAAATGAGAAGACCAGTACCCTTCCAACCTGACGGGGGGTGTGAGAGAAAGGAAAGTTGTTAGAGAGAACAGCAGGGGTTGCGGTGTCTTCTGGATGAATCCAGGTCTCAGTCAAGCCCAAGATAATAAGAGTAGACTGAGAAGCAATGGCCAGAAAGAAGTTTGTTGACAGCTGACTGACAATTCCAGAGACCCACAGAAAATGACAGAGGTCTAGCAGAAGAGGTGCAGATAGGATGCAGCTTAGCAAGATTGTGTTGCCGTCTGCGTGTGACGTTAGAGCATTGTTGAGAGAGAACAAGAATGTATTGGAAACATACTACCGCCTACC
>NW_015646366.1:19930-20921 GCF_001515625.1 Sinocyclocheilus rhinocerous | reverse complement strand
TGTAATCCTTGACCATCAAAACATAGGGGTAGACATCACATTTTCTGTGTTATCTTGTTTGGTTCAGGAGATATGACACAAAATACATAATTTGGTTATGGCGGAAAGTAAAATAGTCGCCATGGCAACCACGAGGTGTTTTTGCGATGGCTCCATTTCTGAAAATGTTCAGGGCCCTAACCTGTACAATTGTACCAAGTTTCATGCTTTTATGAAAAAGTGAACATATCACCTCAAATTTTGCACATATCACCTGGACTATTATACACAAACATCAACAACTTGTATTGTATTCAATATTTTACAGAGGTGTTATATGATCCCGTTTTCTAGTGTTAGTTAAAAGTCTTGCTGCAGCATTCTGAACATACTGAAGACGCATAACCAGAGATTCACTTATTCCTCAGTATAAAGCATTACAATAGTCCGCGTTGAAATAAAAGCATGTATAACAGACTCTAAATCCTTGTTCGAAAGAATAGTTTTCAGTTTGGACAATTTCCTTAACTGAAAAAAGGATGTTTTCACAACACTGTTTACTTGTCGGTCAAGACGGATTTCAGAATCAATAATTACTCCCAAGTTCCTCACATAACCACATAGATCATTTGACAATAGTCCCTGGCTTCCGACCATACCTTTCTGAAACTACTTGTTACCAAATATAATAAACTCAGTCTTATTTTCATTTAATTTAAGAAAATTATTTGCAAACCAAGCCTTAACCTCAGCCAAGCACTTGCAAAAGTTTTTTAAAGAAAAACTACCGTCAAGCTCTAAAGGAAAATAAATGTGCAAATCATCAGCATACAGATGATAATATTGTATTTCCTAAAAATTGACCCTAGGGGAAGCATATATAAAGAAAACAAAGTTGGACCAAGAATAGATCCCTGTGGGACCCCGCAGGAGAAAGTAGCAGATGTAGAGACATAATTTCCAATTTTAAAGGGGTCATATGATGCTTTTTTAAAGATCATTATTTGGTGTA
>NW_015646366.1:3162-4929 GCF_001515625.1 Sinocyclocheilus rhinocerous | reverse complement strand
CATTCACACCAAGGACGATAACTATAAAGATAATGATAAAGACAGTTTCAAAAAGTCGTTCTCATTAACACTTATTGAACTCAACTGATCTGAATAACGGTAATATTGTCTTCTGTAGAGCTGATTTACAGCTGAACTTGAATTTGTTTCATAATTGATTATTTTTATAGCATCAGCACGGTTATTTTCCTCTTTACTACGGTGAAGCTGCTTTGACCAATCTGCAGGCCTATTGTAAAAAGCACTATAGAAATCAATGTGACTTGAATGAGTCTTGGGCATGAAATTGGAGTTTGACATCTAGTTACTGTCTGCTTTCATTGTACAGAAGATTTTCTTCAATCACATTTTGTATTTAACAGAAGACTGGATTAGATAGTGACTCTTATATTAGACAGAAATCTGTTCCTCTAATTGTTTTAACCATGTTTGTGTATTTTCAGAAATGACGACATCTGACACCAAAAGCGAAACATCCCAGGAAAAGCCTGGTAAGTCTGCTTCTCAGTTTGAACTAAAAGTGATATTATGATAAATGTGAGTGTTGGAAGTACAACACGTTTAAGAGATATTGTGGTTTTTATTTTTTTTCATTCAATCATTCATTAAGAAATGACCTCGTCTGACACCAAAAAGGAAACAGTCCAGGAAACAGAAAAGCCTGGTAAGATCCACCAACTCTTTTTCTCGTTATGCTGAAGCTCTTCTGTTCTTGCACTTATTCAGACAGGTTTGACACTGCTGAAGCCAAACCGTTTCATCACCGTTTCTCTGTTTTATAACCAATGACATCAAGTATACGTTCAGTAAGAATATACACAAGTTATTTCCTTAAATAATCATAGATATGTGTTCACTCCTCACACAGTATCATATAGATTAGGAAGACTTCAAATGAGTCACGTGGGATATTTGGCACTTGACAGTTTCTGTCTAATTAAGAAAATATCTTCAAACAATCACATTTTGTGTTTCACAGGAAATCTGAGTCAACAATGACAGAATGTGTTTCCTAATTAATTTGTTAACCATCAGTGCTCTATGATTGTGTATTTTCAGAAATGACGACATCTGACACCAAAAGAGAAACATCCCAGGATAAAGAAAAGTCTGGTGAGTATGCATCTCAGCTTGAGTTGGAAGTGATATTTAGTTGGACGAGAGAGGACCAGGCCTGGACTTTATTTTGTGTTTTGGTTCTGTTTATTTTATTATTAAAGTTTAGTTTAAATGTTCGCCGGTTCCCGCCTCCTTCTTCCCGATCTAAGAAATTTGTTACATTGGTGCCGAAACCAGGGAGAAAGGAGGGACACGCGTTGCCAGAGATCCCTCACCGCTGTGGGGAGTCCGCGGTGCCATTGAGCATGGCGGAGCAGTCTGCCGCCATGGAGGCTCGAGGCGGTGGGCTGGAGACCTGTGTGTGTGTGTGTGTGTGTGTGTGTGTGTGTGTGTGTGTGTGTGTGTAACAGAAATTATTTAAAAAATGAGTGAAAAATGAAATGAAGCTTATTTCCGTCACAAAATAAAAATATAAAAAGATAATTTCAACTTTTTATCACAATATTCAAACATTTTCCCCTCATGATTTCTGAGATTATATCTTCTAATTTTGACATTTTTTTTCTTCTGGGAATTTCAAATCTACATCTTGCAATTCTAACTTCTTACGGGTGGGCCTGGGGAATTAACAGCTTGCCCACAGTCAGATCGATGAATATATATACATGTGTGTGTATATATATATATATATATATATATATATATATA
>NW_015646366.1:0-3071 GCF_001515625.1 Sinocyclocheilus rhinocerous | reverse complement strand
ATTTGAGTTGTCATTTGTTTCATTAGAACTATATAATGACAATACTAATAGGCTAATTAGTATCCTCAATTAAGTTGCGGCAGCAGTATGTTAAGTTCTTCACGCTAATAGTTTTGTGTGTCTGGATTCCAACTAGCAGCTCCCTTGAATGTTTATAATAAAAACCGCCATCTATAACAGAAATTATGATGAAATTATCAACATCTACAATTCAAAACCCAGACAACTATGACTTGTTTGGAACAGACATCAGTCATTCTAGGTAAGCTATTATGGGTAATTTGTTTAGTATGGCCCACCGTGGCATGGTTATTTGCGTTAAGCGTTAAGCAATGTGGCCAATCACAGACATATCTGTTGATTTCGAACACAATCAAAACGCCATTGTTTAGTGTTGAGTTCTGCACGCTCGCGAATCCTCTCATTATAACAAAGAATAGATTCATTAATTATAACAGAACTTTGTGAGATTGCCATGAACTGAAGGTAGTGACAGCTTTTTAGTGATTATAAAGGGAGCGCTTTTTGCATGCTTTCTAGGCTATAGTCTATATAATCCATTCATAATTTTTCATTCATAAGGGCTTATTTTTAGTGGTGCAACCTTAGTTTTAGAGGACCAACTGGTACAAGATACAAACTGTGCAGTTTCGCAAGTTCGCAAGATCCAAATCTGGAATGAATGTCTCGAATGTGTTTTGGACCAGTCCATCATATGTTCTTTCTTTCTTTCTTTTTTTTTTTTATTGAGCCGGTGATGTGAATTATACACTTTCTGTATCCGTCACTGCTTCTTGGACCAGTCCATCATATGTTCTTTCTTTCTTTCTTTCTTTCTTTCTTTTAATTGAGACGGGTGATGCGAATTATCCACTTTCTGTATCCGCCACTGGTTCTGATGAGGAAAAATGTGAACTGTAAGATATAAACTCAAAATTGCAAGAAGAAAAGTATCTCAAAATTATGAGATTAAAAAGTCACAATTGCTTTTTTTATATTCCTCGTCCATGACGGAAATAATCTTCCATACGATCCACACGCTGTGATTGTGCTTTCAGTCTGACAGCAAAAGTGGAAAAGACCAGCAAAAAGCAAAGTCTGGTAAGATCCAAAAACTCAGTTTTTCAGTTTGAGCTGAAAGTGATCTTACCATTCAAACATTTGCGTCAGATGTATGTATGTTTATGAATATTTGTTGATAAATGTCATGGGCTCACCTTGTTTCTCAGTCACAATCTCTGTGTGATTTCAGATTTTCCTGTAATAGTTGCGGTTTCTGTGGGTTTGCTCCTGCTGGCTCTGGTTATAGTGTTAATCTTATTCAAACTGAAACACAACAAACATGGTGAGACACAAACACACTACTGCACGTTTAGAAAATATGAGCTTGTCTCCCTCTGCTGGTCAAAAATACACACAGTTAAAATCATCTCTTATTTTCTGCATCTCAGATGTTGCTCTTGTTCACACAGGCTTCATTTCCTCAACCGACAGAAGACAGACAGGGGATCATGAAACGGTGAGTTTCAGAACTGTAATCTACATCTCAATATGTGAAATGTCTAAGCTGATACTCTGTGCTTCATGTTTTGGAGATTTCACTTCTTACAGACTCAAGAAGACATTCAAGACGCCAGAGACCATTCAGATCCTGAATCAAATCATCTCTATTCGACAGTCCAGTTACCCACAAACCCCTCTGATTCAGAGAATCCACTTTACTCCACAGTACAGTCACCCACAATCCCCTCTGATGGGCTCCTGTACGCTGCTGTCAGTTTCCAGAAGCATGAAGAGTCTTTCAGTGACGCTACAGTCAGATTCAGTAAAGAGGAGATTCACTGTGATTACGCATCTGTCAATCGCAACATCTCGCCAAATTAATATCACCACTGGATTTTTGTTTTTATATACAACTTGAATGGTGTCGGTCACTGAGAAAAATGACTGAATGAGTTATTGAGCAGTCAGCGACACCTACAGGTCAGTGTTGGGAAAAACCTGAAATGTTTCTCTGTGACTGAAGAAAACATCACCCCCTTACCCCTTGTTTACACTATACACGTCTGCGGCGTGTTACGGCTCCAACAAGGTTTTGTTTCGTCCTTCACGCAGTGCCAACACACACCAGGAGCATTTCAGAAGCTATGCAACTTGATTCACGAGACCACATGATTTGCCTGTCTGACATTGTTTTTCTTGATTTTTGGGGTTCTACCATGGTTAAGTTGGCTAAATGGTTATGTTTCGTCCAGTTTAATTGTGTTTATTGCTATGTCCTGCTTTGTTGTACTGTAGCCTGCATATAAAGTTAATACACTTAAAAATTCAGTTATGTGTGACAAGGATTTATAGTTGTGTTTTAGTCTGCACAGGATGTTTATTTTGTATTTGAACTGTACTGTTGGATGCGTTATCCGTCAAAAATAGACTAGGCGCCTATCTTTAGCGAAGCAGCGTGTAGAGCAACTTCTGGGACACTTCATAAGGGCTTTTTACACTGCATACGTCTGCAGTGTGTTACGGCTCCGACATGGCCACGGGAGCTGATCGCAGCCAGTCTTGTTAAAGCTTGTGTTTATACCAGCTGCGTCTGCGGCACATTTCTGAAGTTTTCGTGACATTATTTTGGTGGTTGAAAGAATGTTAGTGTATGGATGTCAAATGGCCCTAAAGTTTTTGACGTCAGTTTGATTTGGATTTTTGACCTGTTTTTTGACACCAGTGTTTGATGTCAATTTAATGTCTTTTCAACATCAAGTTGCCCGCTGGGTAATAAACTTCAGATTCAATAAGAATTTGTGAATTGTGTTTATGATACTTCTTTTATGAATATATAATTTTATTTTGTGCATGTAAAATGCTTTTTGTGAATATACATATAATTGTTATCCTTCGCATGTGAATTGTTTCTTGGTGCATGTGAATTAGGTTCGATGAATGTAAAATTGGCTGTGCATGTCTGCATCATGTCTTTTGCATGAATTATTACTGAGACTAATCTCGCTCCATATGAGCTGGATAATCCAGTTAAAGGCAGGGTATGTGATTTTTCAAAAACACTTTAGAAA
>NW_015646365.1:1173-1299 GCF_001515625.1 Sinocyclocheilus rhinocerous | reverse complement strand
ATGAGGCCCCTGATGCTCACGTGCCCACTGTTGGCGCTTTCGGCGATGGACAGGGGTCAGTATGGACATCCTGACTGGTCTGCGGCTATGCAGCTCCATACAAATCTGCACTCGATGCACTGTGTA
>NW_015646365.1:0-908 GCF_001515625.1 Sinocyclocheilus rhinocerous | reverse complement strand
GATACTGAGCACTGCAGACTGGTAACACCCCACCGGAGCTGCAGTTTTGGAGATGCTCTGACCCAGTCGTCTAGCCATCACAATTTGGCCCTTGTCAAACTCGCTCAAATCCTTACGCTTGCCCATTTCTGTCAGGACTACTATCGTCAAAGATGACTGACATTTAGCATACAGTTTGGATTGGCGGTATGGTTATGTTCTGGGCAGGAACTGCAGCCTAGCAAGGATAAGAGCAGGGAGAGCAGCAATTACCCTCCAGGGTAAACAGAACAGAACCAACATAAATATTGCAGATATTGTAGCAAACCTTACTACATTTAAATTACAACTGGTTGAGGCGGCCAAATATGGACCAGATTCCGGTCAGAGAATCAGGAGAGCAGGAGAAGTCTTTAGATTGAGACATTTATTTGCTCCAATATATGCATCTGCATATGCCTCTGGTATGAAATGAGATGTGGTATACAAAGAAACAAGGGAAATAATTACAAATGATCAGTGAGAACAGAACGAATGTGTCACACGTTTTAAACTCAACAAAATGGTAAAACACATATATCAAGAGCATGCTCACAGATGAGAACAAAACAGCGTTGGATGAAGTGGATTAGAGCCCTGCATAGGTCTTTTTCCCCTTTTCCCCAAAAAAGCTAAAAGTTTCAGCTATTAAAATAGTTCATAGTAAAATAGTTTTGTTTGTAATGGAAAAGTGATTATATTTCGTTTAGTTTTTTTATAAAGTAAATTTAGAAAAACGTTTGGAGCATTTTTTGTTCGATAATATGTAAGTTTTTTTAAGTAACAGCCAGCGGCAGACAGTGAGTTGATCATAGCCTATGTTTGATCAATTTAGTGTAGGGTTTTCAGCCCAACAAGGGAAATATTTATGACGAATTATAACTGGTTAT
>NW_015646364.1:226822-242852 GCF_001515625.1 Sinocyclocheilus rhinocerous | reverse complement strand
ATTGTTAAAAGCGCTATATAAATAAAGGTGACTTGACTTGACTACGGCGGAACCCTTGGAACGTCCTAAGCCCCTGATCACTTAGAATCCACTATGGAGTTGATTTATTGTTTACATTTTTCCCCTTACGAATTTGTTTGGTGCAGCATTCTATATGTATATAGGTATGCTTGGGCTGTTATAAATGTTTAAAAAAAAAACTTTTATGTATTATAGAGTTGTTTGGAGTGGGGATAAATTGAACGCGATCTGCGATGACGTCACAATCGTGTTGCATTGTGGTCTGTGGAGTGGCCAGAAGTGTGCATTTAAAGCAGACTCACTCCTGCTGTCAAAATCGAGGGGTCGAGGGTCTGTCTATATAAACTTCCCTCGTCCACTTCACGAAGTGGAAGCACTTCAGAATGGCAGCGGGGATTCCCCCGAGGGGAAGTGCTTAGGGACGTTCCTGAGTGTGTGTCTAAAACTGGAGTGGAACGCAGCCCTGGATTCGTCCACGCAACCCCTCCTGCTGTCTCTAACAACTTCTCGTCCTCTCACACCCCTGTCAGGTTGGGAGGGGTGGAGGTACTGGTCTTCTCAATTCTAACAACTGGAAATACTCAACCCACTCTCAAGTCAAGTAACCTTTATTTATATAGCACTTTATACAATACAAATTGTGTCAAAGCAGCTTTACAGTGATAAACAGGAAAAGGGTGTGTCGATAATGCAAGAGGAAAATAGAAAACAATAAGAGGACAATAAAGTCAGTTGTTAATTGTTTCAGTGATGTCATCGTCCAGCTTAGCTCTCTTCCAATAGTATCTGTGCAATCAAGCTGACAATATTGCCAGAAATTAAGTGTCGCCAACTAAGCAAGCCAAAGCTGACAGTGACTAAAATCAGGGGTTCTCAAACTTGTACTGGAGGACCCCTAGCCCTGCACTTTTTGTATGTCTCCCTTATCAGACACAGCCAATTCATGTTTTGCAGTCTCTACGAACGAGCTGATGAGTTGAATCAGGTGTGTTAGATAAGGGAGACATACAAAATGTGCAGTACTAGGGGTCCTGCAGGACAGGTTTGAGAACCACTGACCTAAATAATGCAGCCTAACAACCCTTTAACGATTTTGAATTATATAAATGTTTTAGTGTGTTATGTGTAAGCCAGGTTAAAGAGATGGGTCTTTAATCTAGATTTAAACTGACAGAGTGTGTCTGCCTCCCGAACAATGTTAGGTAGGTTATTCCAGAGTTTGGGCGATAAATAGGAAAAGGATCTGCCGCCCGCAGTTGATTTTGATATTCTAGGTATTATCAAATGTGCTATTTTTTGTCTTTTTGAAGCTGCATTCAAAATCCACTTGGCTCAAAAATTTGAGGGGGCGTTTGACGTCTCTGATAGGTAGCCAGTGCAGTGTTGACAGAACCGGGCTAATATGGTCATACTTCCTGGTTCTAGTAAGAACTCTAGCTGCTGCATTTTGGACAAGCTGGAGTTTGTTTATTAAGTGTGCAGAACAACCACCCAATAAAGCATTACAATAATCTAACCTTGAGGTCATGAACGCATGAATTAACGTTTCTGCATTTGACATTGAGAGCATAGGTCGTAATTTAGATATAATTTTGAGATGGAAAAATGCGGTTTTACAAATGCTAATGGCACAAATCAAATGCTTAATGACACAAATCAAAAGATCTATCTTACCGGAGTATGTATCAGTCTCTGCTTTTATATTTCTCTGTTGAAGTCCATATTGCCAATTCTGGTCCCACTTTATATTAAGTGTCCCTAATACCTGTGTACTTACATAGTAACTAGATGTGTACATAGTATGTAACCACAGTGTAAGTACATACTGGTACATAGTATCTACAGCTATTAGATTTACCATGTGATTACTCTGATGTTACACAGCAGCGACCAGTAAGTTAGGCTTTACATATAAATTGTGGTTAGTGCCCAGAATGTTACAGTTTATATTAAGTGGAAAGTTCCTGAGGAGTTACCATGTAAGTACACTGGTATTACAGTGGTGCACCAACTCCTCCCACTTTACATATCCCCTAAAACTATACCCATTTCCACCCCCTGGATCCCATTTCCACCCCTAAACCTACCCATCTCCACCCCCTGGATCAAATTGTTCCAATTACTCTTATACATATTGTTGTTACAAAATGTAGTTATATATGTCCTGTTACACATTTGTACTTACACAAACCATTCGGAGGGTTGTTACATGTGTGTAGTTACAGAAATATTACAGCTGTAGATACTATGTACCAATGTGTACTTACACTGTGGTTACATACTACGTACACATCTAGTTACTATGTAAGTACACAGGTATTAGGAACACTTAATATAAAGTGGGACCCCAATTCTTTATATTTCCACAACAAGATCAACAGCACTTCAGACACACGTAATCTCTTCAAAACATTAAATTCTCTCCTCTGTCCCCCTCCACCACCTCTTTAACAGCTGATGATTTTGCCACATTCTTCACAGACAAAACAAGAATGATCAGCAGCCAGTTCTCAGCCCCACATACACAGGACCTCAAACCAACCACATCCACTGCTAAAACTCCCCTCTTCTCCTTCTGTCACCTCACTGAGTATCCAAACTTCTCCTCTCCAGCCATCCTACAACATGCCCTCTAGACCCAATCCCCTCACACCTTCTCCAAGCAATCTCTCCTACACTCTTACCACCACTCACACACATCATTAACACATCTCTCCTCACAGGCACCTTCCCCACTGCATTCAAGCAGGCTCGGGTACACTTCACTTATAGACAGCTACAGACCTGTCTCTCTCCTTCCGTTCATAGTGAAAACCCTCAAACGAGTTGTTTCTTTCACAGAATAACCAACTGGACGTTAACCAATCAGGTTTTGTAAGTGGACATTCCACTTAGACTGCACTACTTTCAGTCACTGAAGCCTTGCAGATTGTGAAAGCTCATTTCAAATAATCAGTTCTCATTCTGCTGGATCTGTCTGCCGCGTGTATCCAAATCACATCAACTGCTCACTGGGGTTCCTCAGGGATCAGTTCTTGGACCCCTCCTCTTCTCCATATACACTACATCACTGGGGACCCATCATACAGGCACATGGTTTCTCCTACCATTGCTATGCTGATGACACACTGCCAGGCACTGCTCGTCTGTAATATTCACCCAAAACATACACCTCTATATAAACTGAATAAATAATAAACTGTAAATGGGTCAGCAACTAGCTGGCATGTCTGTTTTTCCTATGTGGAGCAGTGTTTTAAAATCATGAGTGTTAATGAAAACTAAATGCTGAAAAGCTCATGTGAAAAGTTTTTATATACTTTTGTTGTGTTTGTTTTATGTTTGTTTTGAGATTAGACATAATAGTTTCCTCACTTAAATTCCTCTACAACTTGTAACATTCTAAATCAACATTCGGATCTCAGGCTACATCACCTACAGCTCAACTTGGCAAAGACTGAGCTTCAGGACTGGTCTTCAACGAGCCCAAAAGGGCCCACATCACACCTTTATTTTTGCATCCTCCTACCTCCACTCGCTCTTACGAGTCTACTACATTTCCAGAATCTTGCAGTCAGTAAATGAACGGTGCCATCACAGAAATCACTTTCCACAACATTTTTGTTCACTGTTCCTGGCTGATCTTCCTAATGCCATCTGGAACGTCAAATCCCAGCTGAAAACTCATCTCTTCCAACAGCACTTAATGGCATGCTGCTGACTTTTCTTTTATGCTTTTACTATATTCCTGTGTTCGAGCTTGTACTATTCTGTATGACGTTTAAAACTTTGTATTACTAGCACTTCTTGTCCTATTCCTCCTTAAAGTGCATATTGCAGGTTAGAGACCCCATTGAGTCGATGTATAGAAAAAATGTAGGAACTAGATTTTCTTTAAAATATACTTTAAAATACGCTATTACGGTTTCTGGAGTCGTTTTTGTGAGAAAATTTTACTTCCGCATCTGAAAACCGCCAAAACCGGAAGTGACGTAACGAGAGGGAGAGAGGTCAATGTAAACAATAGGAAAATAATGGATCGCAATGACAGTTCGGACGCTGAGGAAATTTTAAATGTTTATTTACATTTGTATGACGGACCACAGATACAATTATGAGCCTGCTATGCAGCCAAGAGAGCAGGGACAGGCCAGGATTAAACAGAACAACGGTCAGAGGAGACAAATTGAGTTGTGTGAGGAGAACAAGGCAGGTGTCTTGGTGAGAGACCAGTGTTAGCTTACACACGTTAGCTAACAATATGTAATCAGGCAATAGCACAGCTAGTATTGGTCATCTATGAGTATTGATTCTTACCAGTAACAGAAACTAATAAGCGTTGATCAGGCGTGTCACACTTGTTAATGACCGACACTAACGTTACATGATATAGCAGTTTCTCATCACCGCAGGAGAGAGAGAGATAAACACGTGTTTGTTTCATTATGTGCTTGTGTGGAAAATGCGAGGCCATGGGCACAGCTGAGGAAAGTCAGTCCTGCAGGGAGTTAGATACTGGGTCTTAGTGGAGAATGTGACCCCCACACTTGCTATGCAGTGTCTGACTCTGCACCCAGGCTTTGAGGCTTGCTGTCTGAACACGTATGTGCTACAGATAGCCTATATGCACTAAGGCTGGGAAAATAAATCGATGCATCGCGAATCGAGAAATTATTCAGCATCGATTCTGAGATTTCCTGAGAGCGCCATCTGCTGTTAAAATCTAAGCTCAGAATCCATTCCAGAGAGAATCACCATGCATTCTGAAGATCTCAGAATCGAGCCACGAATCGATTCTGCATCGATTTATCGTCGCAGCCCTAATATGCACTTCAGACAGGAGCATGGACCTCTCCAGGCCAGCAGAGATATATGTTTAGGGCAGAGATCATTTATTACGCTGAGGTAAATACTTGTATGCATAAATACATAGTAAATTAAAGATTTGAATATTAAAAACATCTGAATAATTTTGTTTTTTCAATTACAAGTTGCCTATATTTAGGTCACGACTACCTGTAAGTCACACTTTTTAATGCCATTGGTATAAGACAATCAATACTGACAGCATACAATACAGGCAAGTTGTCCGCTGGGCCTATGGCGTTCTGAGCAGGCACATCAGAAAGGCCTTATCTGCATGTGTTGTGTCAGCCATTAGAAGACAGTTTCCAGAGGAAGGAGGACTTTATAAAGGTTTTGAATGGCCCCATTTAGGTAACAATAAAAAATAAATCACAATCACAAATTGTCTTTCTATACAAAAACTTGTTTATGAAGTTTACATCAGATATATGTCAAGCAGATCTGCATTTATCAGAATCAGAATCAGAATGAGCTTCATTGCCAGGTATGTTTTCATATATGAGGAATTTGTTTTCATGACAGAAGCTTCTGCGCAGTGCAACAGAATGACAGAACAAAACACAGATAATAAAAGAATAATAATAAAAAATAAAAAAATAAAAAATGTCCCCAGACCTGTTTGCTCTGTAGGCAAACTGAAGAGGATCCAGCAAGGGTCCAGTGATGGCCTTCAGGTGGGCCAGCACCAGTTTTTCAAATGACTTCATGACGACAGACGTTAGAGCCACAGGCCTGTAGTCATTTAGTCCTGTAATTTTGGATTTCTTTGGGATGGGGATGATGGTGGAGCGTTTGAAGCTTAATTATGCTTAATTTAGTTGAGTTTTATTTATACAGTACTAAATCATAACAAATATTATTTCACTATTATCAGCACTGTTAATACCTAACTCAAAACACATTGCAACTGTTAATATATATATATATATATATATATATATATATGTGTGCGTGTGTGTGTGTGTGTAGATGTGTAGATGTACCAAACATACACAAAATATACCATCTGACCCACTTAAAAACATTTAACAATCTTCTGCGTGGGTATCACTAACGTGTTGTTAACGTATGTTACATCATGAATGCTGTGCTAGATACACAACAACAGCCTCATCTTGTTGATCCTCTGGAGGGATCTGGAAAGAGGAGCAGGTGTAGTGGAAGACAAGACAGTGCTATATATTGCTAATGCTTACAAGCTAGCTGCGGTGCTTTACAACAACCTATACACATCTGGTTGTGTTTCATTATTTAAATAATTATGTTCACTGATTTGGTAGGTAGCAAATGTTTAAAAACAAGACTTACGGTGCACAGTTGACGTTTTCGTGGAGCAGCATCTCTGACGGATCCGTGAGCATCATGTCTCCCGCCGGCGGCCGAGCCACAGACGGACCGGGACCCGATGAAGGTGCTGTGTGCATCAGCTCGGAGTCTCACTCGCTTTTTGCTTCGGTACCCCATGATAAACTGCATCATATCGCTGGGATGATAATCCTCCGGTGTAAAGTGATCGCTAAGTTACACACCACCGTGTTTCTCGAAGGAGATGCATTAGTGAAGTCCCGTCTCTTCACCTGCACAAACGCACCCAGACCCGGAAGTTACCGTCCTTTTTCTTGTTAGGAAACCTGTGGACTCGATGTCCTGACAGGCTGGAGTTAGTGCAACCTCCACAAACACAATAATTTACCACGACTATGATAAATTGAAATAAAAATAACTACCGAGAACACACTGACTCGCGCCCGCTCAAAGCAGAGCGCGGCACACGACTCCCTCTCGTGACGTAATATGACGCAACGTTAAAAAAAGCGGTTTTTGAGAACTGTCTATGAAACCGTCACTTTTTCTTCTAAATTTGTGTCCTCACGTCTTGAAAAACATTTTCAAATCTTGCATTAACTGTTCATATGGTATATTCATACAAGGTTATATATTAATTTGGAAAAAAAATTTAACCTGCAATATGCCCTTTAAAGGGGTCATGACATGGATTTTTTTTTTCCTTGAGGTTTACTTATGTTAAAAAAGTGTTTTTGCACAAAAACAAAAACAAAATTTGGAAAAATTGTTTTCAACCCTCATTCTGACCCTCTTTCTAAAATGACCTGTTTTAAGGGGCGTGTCCTTTAACCTCTGGTGTTGTTTGGTCATTTTAGACCGGAGAAAAAATGTCTCAAATTTTTTTAAAATCGCTACTTCATTGGAATGGTACGAAACTCTGCCATTCACTATGTAACTACAAAAAAAAAAAAATTGTGGACTTGATTCGAAAAAGCTAAATGGGCTTAAAAAAAATAGTCACACTTCTGTTGTTCATGGTCAAAAATGACCGCCATTGGAAATGAATGGGAAATACGCAAAAATACGAAAATATTGAGATTGTACACACAAAACAATCTACAAATCATTTATGATGCAGAAAAACAGTGCACAGCAATGAAGGGGTAACACTCCAAAATATCAAGAGTGCAAAACAGACACACACTCACTCACACACACACACTTACAGACAAGCACACACAACACACTATTATACACACACAAATGAACTGCTGCGGCTGTAACAATATGGCAATGTTGAGTCAGAAGACTGAAATAAGAGGTTGAAATCAGATTGATTAATCTCTGATAAAGCATTCCTGTTCATTTTTGTTACATATTTTTTTTAACTTGGATGTTACGTGTAATAAAATGTTTTTCTCTGTGTTCAGGTTTGACTGTAGTAAAATTAATGCAAAAACTGACATTTCAAACAAAAAAATCTAAACCTTTACAAAATGTTGTCTTTGAGAATGTCTAAATATATATCCAAATCCACAACTTAAAAAAAAAAAAAGTGTCTAAAAACAACTAGAGAATTTATAAGCCTTTTATATAGAGCTATACAGGAATCTAGTGGCTAAACCATGAAATTGTAGAAGTTTTTCTTTTTTTTACTCCAACCAGATGGTACTAATCTGATTTCAAAAATTGGATTTTAAAGGCATTGTGTCTATTTTAACATGAATTACTGCCATAATTGAAAAGTAATAGAAAATGTTTGGAAATTTTTTTTTTTATTATTTTCAATGGGAAAAATTGATCAAAATTATTGCATAAATATTATTTAGTACCATGAAATTCTCTCAAAATACAAAATATAAAAGAAAAAATATTATTGAACAAAAATATATTGCATTGATTTTACTGAAAATAAAAAAAAAGTTACATTTCAGGTGTCCGGTATATATATATATATGTAATGATTTTTGCCCAAAAAATGGTTATGTCTAAAAACAATGAGAGAATTTATAGGCCTTTTATATAGAGCTATATGGGAATCTATGGGCTTAACCATGGAATTGCAGATGTTTTTCTTATTTTACTCCCCCCAGATGGCACTAATCTGGCTTAAAAAATGGATTTTAAAGGAATTGTCTCTATTTTAACATGAAATACTGCCATAATTTAAAAGTAATAGAAAATATTTGGGAAAATGTTTTTGTATTATTTTCAATAGGACAAATTAATCATAATTATTGCATACATTTTAATTAGTGCCATGAAATTCTCTAAAAAGAAAAAAATATTATTTTACAAAAATCTATTACATTGATTTTACTGAGAAAAAAAAAAGAAAAAAAAAAAAGTTACATTTCAGATGTCCGGACTGCGAACAACACAGGTGTGACTCCCAAATGAACAATACCAGAGGGTTAAAGAGGTACAAATTTAAGGGGGTCTGAATACTTTCCGTACCCACTGTATATTTCAGGTGTGCGGTCACTTTTGACCGCAAACAACACAAGTGTGGCTCCCAAATGAACAACACCAGAGGGTTAAGGCTTGCCAGTAGTGATGCGCGGATGGCGGTTATAAATAAAAAGAATAAAATAAAATGTAATAAAAAAAAAAAGCATTCTGATTATTTGCAGGTGGGTCGCAGGTGGATGAAATAAATCATTAATGATGCAAATATTAACTACATTGAATGGCTTAAAAAGACGTGAAAATAGTAAATTTTTGTGACGATGCAACAATGACCGATTAGGCAAGTGACAATTCTGTCAACTGTCCCGAAACGCGAGCTAAAGTCTTCTATCGCAGAGTGCAGCAGCTCTGGATGAATCAATGTAAAGAGAAGGTCAAAGAGAGAGCACGCGGTACAGCTGAATCACTCACGCTGTCTTCATCTGATGGTTTGTGTGGATTTATTTACTCATCTAACCTACACGCTATATTGAATAAATGTTTTGCAGCAATTTCCCTCATTTTAAAGTCGAAAGCTGCGGGAATGAGTAATGCGATGCGCAATCCCGCAACGAAATTCAGGACCTGATTAAACATGATTCTATTATACAGAGGTTATACAGAGATTTCCATGACTTTTCCTAAACTTTCTGGGTTTATTTATTGTTACAAAACTTTCCAGGCCTGGAAATTGCTGTTTTAAAATCCAATGACTTTTCCAGGTTTTTCATGACCGTACGAACCCTAATGTGACGATCGGGTGCGGTTATCTAAATCAGACACAAATACAGGTGCGGGCGGGTGGCGGGTGGATCATTTCTTTGAAGCTGCGGATTCGGGTGATGATTTAGCTCCTCCAAGCATCACTACTTACCAGTAATTGGGCCACTGTTGTGATTGGCTGAACATCACTGCATAGGACACAGTATCAACGCCCCTCACTACTGCATGTGAGTGTTTTGACAACATGATCAAAATAAAATGGTCATTTCCAGACGAAGCATTATGAAATGTACTTACGGATTGTGATGCAGCTGCAGTCAGATCTAGTTCCGCTTCAGCTTTCAAGAGATGTTTCTGTGTGACTCTCCATGACACTGTGCCTCATCTACAAAACAAAATCCTCCGACACGATCCGGGACGCCATTAAAATAAACTATCCACTTGATCCTTACGCTGGGATCCTTCTGATATCTGTATAAAGACGTGAACGAGCTGTTTAAACCAAATGCATCAAAGCAAACAATCTTTCACTCATTTGTGCTGAAGACAGACTTGAGCGTGGACACGCACATCTGTAAACTGTATCCAGTGTTGACAAAATAGCGCAGTGATTGTCATTTCTATTTGCTTTTGACGCGACACGACGCTCGCATTCAGCGTGATCAAGTGTCAGCCTTAAGCGACTGAACACCAGTGGGCAGGGCCTATGGTGAGAAGATGACTATTGGTTGATGTCTTGCTCTGGAGGCGTGTTTATGCAAATGTTGTGCCCAGGTGTCGTCACCTTGTCCCTCGGATCCAAAACGAGTTGTTTTTGGAGCTTGATTAAATAAATGCTTTGTTTATAATGAGGAGGATGTTTTAAGCTATGAAACTTGCAGGATGTTTTAACGGTACAAAGACCTCTTATTTTACCATTTTTTTCTTATGCTCTAAACAATGTAATGACATGAAAAAATACTAAATTCACAAAGCTTTTTATTTTTGGTTCTCAGGAGGATATGCTAAAAGATTTTTGGCATATAAACAACACCAAATTTGATTTCTCATGACGACCCCTTTAAGATGAAAAGCTTTTAAGTCACTTAAAGGGTTAGTTCACCCAAAAATGGAAATCAGACTGTGTTTTACTTACCCTCGAAGCATCCTAGGCTGTGTATGACTTTCTTCTTTCAGATGAACGCAGTCTGAGTTATATACATTTTTTTATTTTTTATTTACACCTAGGATGCTTCGAGGGAGAGTAAAACACAAGCTAATTTAAATTTTTGGGTGAACTAACCCTTTTAAAAAAGTGTCTGCCGAGTTTACACTGCACAATTTTCAAACTCGTGGGATCACCGTTGTTTTCACACTGCGTGACTATCTGGGGTAGCAGTCAGTTGTTGCTGTGTTCACACTGCACGATGGATCGGCGACAGGAGGTTACACACTGCATGACTTTACAAGCGGAAGTATCGCTCTGTGGTCCACAAACTACTTCATATAACTCCTCCCCGAGCTTCCCGCTCCCCTGTATCTTATGGCGCTTTTCCACTGCGGTACTGTACCCAGTGGAAAACCCCCCAAAAGTGAACCGTACCGAGCCGTACCGTGCCGTACCATGCAGTGGAAAAGCGCCATTACACTCTCATATTGGCTGTTGGTCATCGCCAATGTATTTTTCAGTCAGAATTAATTTCACACAGCAGGATTTTGAATCGCCGACAGGTGCAGATATTTAGCATGTCAAATATTTCATGGGCGTCAGCGGCGCGTTTATGATTTTCTCAGATCACGCACCGACCGTCTGCTAGCCGCCTCATGTCACAGAAATCAGTTAATTCTCAGCACATAGAGATTCTTTCACCTAGATATCACACTATAGAGATTTTGTCTGTTCCCCGAACTAGAAAATACAAAAAACGTCCAAACCAAATTAAGAGTAACAATTTCATTGATGTTCAACAAATAAAAAAATTATATAATACAGAGAAACTAATGATAAAGCTTGGCTTATTGAATATCAGGTCCCTTTCTACGAAAGCACTTTTTGTAAATGATATGATCACTGATCATAAACTAGATGTGCTCTGTTTGACAGAAACCTGGCTAAAACCTGATGATTACATTATTTGAAATGAGTCTACCCCCCAAGATTACTGTTATAAACATGAGCCGCGCCCGAAAGGTAAAGGGGGAGGTGTTGCTTCAATTTATAACAATGTTTTCAGTATTTCTCTGAGTATAACTCATTTGAAGTAATGGTGCTTCATATAACATTAACCCTAACCCTAACTTGTGATCGCTAAAACGGTTGTCCTCATACTTAATCTTCTCTATAACATTCTCTACATTTCTTGTGCACAAAACAAAGTCTACTCTGGATTTACAAACAAATTGCCCCACTATTTGCCTTCTTGAAAACTATTTTTTTCTTTTCATTTCTTTGTCTCCACACATCAATCATTTTATTTTCTTCCATCAATGCTTTTCTTTTCTTCCCGTATCTGTTTTAAAAACCATCCCTTCCGCTATGTCTTGCTTGTTAAAATCCCCCATCATTAAAGAAAGGGGGAAGTCGTGGCCTAATGGTTAGAGAGTCGGACTCGTAATTTGGATTGTAGGTGGGGGGAGTGAATGTACAGCGCTCTCTCCCACCTTCAATACCACGACTGAGGTGCCCTTGAGCAAGGCACCGAACCCCCAACTGCTCCCCGGGCGCCACAGCATAAATGGCTGCCCACTGCTCCGGGTGTGTGTTCACAGTGTGTGTGTGTGCACACTTTGGATGGGTTAAATGCAGAGCACTAATTTCTACTATGGGTCACCATACTTGGCCACATGTCACGTCATCCACCGGAAGTTCAGCTGCAGCCTCTGGCGACCAGTGGTGGTATAGTATAGCACATTAAGCACATCTTAAGCACAAGACCGCTATCTTTAATGACACATCAGTTTTCAGTGGCGTGTGCCAACCATATGTAAATATGCAGGTAGTAGTTTCTGTGCAATGCAGCAGTATGCACAGTAACTGAAAGAATGGACCTATGTACACTCGTGTCAGAGCATGCATCTGACAGCGGGAGAGGTTTAACCATAGCTTCCGGTTAAACTCATAGTGAGAGAAGCTCGTTTTGCACTTTAATGTGAAAAAATGTGCCCTTTTGTTTGCACTGTTATAGAAATGTTAAACAAAAGACAAAACATTTCTACATACAACTCTACATACATGATAGCTGTGTTTACAAAGATAAGCTGAGTTCATCAAAACCTGTACTTTTCATTGCACATTACATTATAGCTGAGTTTGATAAAAAGTTAAAACTACTAAGAGCTTATACACAAATAAGCAAAGTAAGTGTCTAAAATAAAGGTTTATTGTTAAGTATTCGAATGTAAATTTTAACCTGTCATAGTGACCCATGATAAAAAATTATTCCGTGAAGAAATAGTTTTTTATAATAGACAGTCTGCGTGATCAACATATAATGTCTCATATTACTACACAAGACCACTCACAACTACATTTTATAAAAAAACAACAACAATAGAACCCTGCCCAAAACACAATAGAAAATGTAATGGATTTATTCCCAGCTAAGACACGATGTACCGGTTACGTAATGGATTGGTACTTTTTGGTAATTTCACGACTTACCAGCTGGCAACGTAGCTGGCACGTCCTAGGCACGTAATGGTATTAGCAATAAAAGTATGATTAATATTAATGATTTACATGCCGCTTAATATTTAAATATGCTTATTTAAACGTTTTTAGTCTGGACTTAAATAACCCAAGAGAGATTTACGCTACATGCAGACAGCTCTCCGAAGTGAGACATGTTTTAATTTCACAACTGTTGTTTAATACTTGTGAAAACTGAATTTAAAATGAAATGTTTACTTATACTCTGACAGAATGTCGTCTGACAGCAGTAACAACGCTTTTTTTTCTCCATCTGACAGGAAATTTCGTTTTATCAGGTAAGACTCGTTAGGCTACTTAACAAATAAACGACTTTTACGAAAATAAATGAGCATAGAGTACATGAAAAAGTTGTTTTCGGTTTAATTTAATTTAATTATTTTTAAGGTACACAGCACTGGTACACTCCGGCTCTCCAGTACGTTACCGAGTAGGGCTGCAACAAACGATTATTTTGATACTCGATTAATCTAGCGATTATTAGAACGATTAATCGTCGATTATTTCGCTGATTAATCAGTAGACATTTTTTGATTAGGCCTATTCATCTTTTGCAATTATTTAAAATATTGAGTTATACATATTCTAACAAATAAATTAAGGTAATCACTTCAGCTTTTGAAAGTCATATTATTTAATTACAATTATACGTAAGTCATATGGATAAGAAACAAAATAAAGGTTAAGTGATAAGACGTTTTATTTTTGATAAACTATTTTATTCACAACAATCTCTCTTAAAATACCGTATAGGGTTATGATAATCAAAACAGTCCTGAGCTAGATCAAGCTTTGATCTCTGCAAACCAAACCATCACTTTAATTAAACGTTTTTTTCCGTAAAGCTGCTTGATTTAAGGCTATCTATTGCATTAAGTACTAAATAAATAAACCGTGATGTGACTGGACTGGACTTTACTGGGGTACCAAACTGCAGAGCTCGTGCAAACATCCACATTGCTGTAATCAGATGTGTTTTAAAATCTCACAAAGTTTTGCTCACTCACTGTATTTTTGATTTTACAGTTGGGTAATTTTGCTGCAGTAGCACGAGATGATTTCAAACTTTGAATTGAATAAAAAATGACAAGTAAGCAGTCAGTAATAAAATAAGAACAAAAATAAATGACTAATGATACCACAAATAAAAAATAACGATAGGCCAAAAAATGAAATAAATTGATTTTTAGTTTTTCAGGTAGGTCAAACAGTAGGGCTATTAAGACTTTTTTTTTACCAATTATCCAAATAATGTTTAGTCCTAGAAAGCTGTCGATCAAGTGATACACGGATTGTACACGGACCCAGATCCCCTGTAAAGACCTTGGGGCTCATTTATAAAATGTGCGTATGCACAGATTTGATCGTAGAGTGTGCGTACGCTAAAATCCACGGCAACGTTCATATTTATAAAAACGGTCTTTGACGTGGAAAAGTACTTACCGCCACGTCAGGGTCTGAGCAGGCGTACGCACTTCTCCTTGTGGCAGAGTCAGAGTACTGCAGCTATTTGAACATCTAAGCTGCAATAATAATAAAAGCGGTGTATGTGCAAGCACCGAATTCATCATAAACAAGATGCAGTGTAAGAGATTAATTGTGCAGTGTAGTCAGATTTTTTATTAACGGGAGTTAACGAGTAATTCTTTTGTAAAGTCTTGGTTTACTACTAATGCGTAAAACAGTCGGAGATGCGTTTATGCATTTTTTTTCTGTTTCGTCTGTGTAGCCTATAAGAATAGGTCTATGTCGTGCAATAACAGTTTTAAATTCTATTCAATAACATTGTTAACTGTTTTTATTTATAACATCTGCTGCTTGAAAATGAATAGAGACATCAGCCTTAAACTTTGTTTTTGTCATTTACATAAGTTATATTTGTATAAAATGCACTATATATTTTTGTGTCAGTACATTAATGGCACATTTGAGCAGCATTAGTAAACTGTGTAAATATAAAGAAATGTTAAATCACATGCAGGTTTTTTCAGACCGGAGACCATAATCGTGTAATAATTTATTTTATTATGGAATGAAACGTCCAATTTTTCTTTCAAGAATGTTTTTTTAAAGTTTTGCAAGAATTTCGTGATACTAAACTTTTTATTAGTTGTCATAGCAAGTGATTTTAAAAGTAGGATGGCTCACTTTTTATAAGATGACTGAAAATGGTTCTTGAATGAGTTTATTCTTACTTTTGGAAACCTAATTGTTTTATAATTACTATTAATATTATTATTATTTCTGTTGTTTCTAGAAGAAGTCATTTTGATAATAGTCAATAGAAAAAAATATAACCACACACACACACAGTTTGTTCACAGAATAATTACACATTATTACATAAAAAGCGTCCCTGCACGAACCTCTTCCTCCGCCAGCAGGACCTCAATTTCAGACTCAGTAAAGTTTTTTTTTCTTTTCTTTGTGCTTGTCATTCTCAAGCATAGAAATTCGGATATTGGCGTGTGCTCTTTTATATGGTAATGATATTAATTAGGGGGCGTTTACAAGGCGGAGATCTGACACCAGTCAGCTGTGCACAATTTCAAGATCATTTGCGATTTATAAATGTAACATCTGGAAGAGAGGCGTTTTCTCTGAAATCACACTTACACACTTTTGAGTAACGATCTTAGAACAAATTTAGGACGGTTTATATGCAACATTTTATAAATGAGGCCCCTTGTCTCCTAGACGGCCACCGGGACAAGACCACAGGAACCAGATGAGTCCTCTGCACAATCTGACTTTGCTGCAGCCTGGAATTGAACAGCTGGTTCGTCCGGCCAGAGGACTGAGCCTGGTTTCTCCCAAGGTTTTTTCTCCATTCTGTCACCGATGGAGTTTTGGTTCCTCTGGCTTGCTTAGTTGGGGACACTTCATTTCCAGCGATATCGTTGACTTGATTGCAAATATACTATTTAAACTGAACTGAGCTGAATGAAGACATCACTGAATTCAATGATGAACTGCCTTTAACTGAAAAATGAGTGT
>NW_015646364.1:225372-226178 GCF_001515625.1 Sinocyclocheilus rhinocerous | reverse complement strand
AATCCACGGCAACGTTCATATTTATAAAAACGGTCTTTGACGTGGAAAAATACTTACCGTCACTTCAGGGTCTGAGCAGACTTACGCACTTTTCCTTGTGGCAAAGTCGGAGTACTGCAGCTATTTGAACATCTAAGCTGCAATAATAAAAGCGGTGTACGTGCAAGCACCGAATTCATCATAAACAACAAAGATGCAGTGTAAGAGATTAATTGTGCAGTGTAGTTATTAACGGTATTAACGGGAGTTAACGAGTAATTCTTTTGTAAAGTCTTGGTTTACTACTAATGCGTAAAGATGCGTTTGATGCGTTTATGCATTTTTTTTCTGTTTCGTCTGTGTAGCCTATAAGAATAGGTCTATGTCGTGCAATAACAGTTTTAAATTCTATTCAATAACATTGTTAACTGTTTTTATTTATAACATCTGCTGCTTGAAAATGAATAGAGACATCAGCCTTAAACTTTGTTTTTGTCATATTTTTGTGTCAGTAGATTAATGGCACATTTGAGCAGCATTAGTAAACTGTGTAAATATAAAGAAATGTTAAATCACATGCAGGTTTTTTCAGACCGGAGACCATAATCGTGTAATAATTTATTTTATTATGGAATGAAACGTCCAATTTTTCTTTCAAGAATGTTTTTTTAAAGTTTTGCAAGAATTTCGTGATACTAAACTTTTTATTAGTCGTCATAGCAAGTGATTTTAAAAGTAGGATGGCTCACTTTTTATAAGATGACTGAAAATGGTTCTTGAATGAGTTTATTCTTACTTTTGGAAACCTAATTGTTTTATAATTACTA
>NW_015646364.1:219708-225335 GCF_001515625.1 Sinocyclocheilus rhinocerous | reverse complement strand
TTGGCGTGTGCTCTTTTATATGGTAATGATATTAATTAGGGGGCGTTTACAAGGCGGAGATCTGACACCAGTCAGCTGTGCACAATTTCAAGATCATTTGCGATTTATAAATGTAACATCTGGAAGAGAGGCGTTTTCTCTGAAATCACACTTACACACTTTTGAGTAACGATCTTAGAACAAATTTAGGACGGTTTATATGCAACATTTTATAAATGAGGCCCCTTGTCTCCTAGACGGCCACCGGGACAAGACCACAGGAACCAGATGAGTCCTCTGCACAATCTGACTTTGCTGCAGCCTGGAATTGAACAGCTGGTTCGTCCGGCCAGAGGACTGAGCCTGGTTTCTCCCAAGGTTTTTTCTCCATTCTGTCACCGATGGAGTTTTGGTTCCTCTGGCTTGCTTAGTTGGGGACACTTAATTTCTAGCGATATCGTGGACTTGATTGCACAGATACTATTTAAACTGAACTGAGCTGGATGATGACATCACTGAAATAATTTTGCATTATTGACACACAATATTTTCCTATTTAATACTGTAAAGCTGCTTTGACACAGTCTGTATTGTTAAAAGCGCTTTATAAATTAAGGTGACTTGACTCGCGTGAACAAGCACCAATTTGCCTCCAATTTCAGGCATTTGTCGGCAATTTTGCAAAACCTGTAGGCAAGTGAAAATCAGGTTTAAAATCGTGCAGTGTGAACTCGGCATTAGTGAATAAATGTACATGTTGGAAATCAGCGTGCAATAGTAACTTAATAATGGTTTAGTTTGTGCTTCAGATCAGTTCTCAAAGATTGTAGTGCAATCGTATGCAGTAATGTCAAAGTACAAGTACAGATAGTGAGTATTATTTCTAGGCACTGGACAAGAGAATTTAAACACAATCACTGGTACATGACTAACCACTTTTATTCACAGTATAATCTCACATTTCCTTTTTCAGCAGAGACAGTTCAGCGTTCAGTTCAGGAGCTCTGCTGGAGCTTTGATCACAGCACACAACCACTCTACACAGCGGACACATATCAAAATGAGACAGAATGACATTAACAGACACATTACAGCTGTGTGCATTTAAAAAAGCAAAGAGAAGCAAAGCAAAATCAGAGAAAAACATCCCTGACTAGCATGGCTGGAATAGACTTTGGGCTGTGAAACGGTGAAATACAGGACACAGATCCACTTTTGTGCTGAAATACTCAAACACATAGACAGAACACACACACACACACTGTAATGTCACATTATGACCAGAGATAGTCAGCAAATAAATACAGCAGATATAATTCACATGACAACACAGAACAACAGCACAAGACAGCTTCTGTTGGTCTCCATGGGGTGGTTTGTTGTTTTGCTAGAGGTTCTTCTCTCTTGAGTGTATCTATATCTGTATGAGAGCCTTCGATTCAGGCTGGACGAAACACACTGACACACTGCTGTTCTTTAATCATATTACAGGCTTATGTGACCATCTATAAAATCACTAATGCCATGTCTGATCATTGACATTGAGTTTGGCTTGGGAAAATCCCCATGTCTGTTCACATGTTACTAAAGCTCAGCCTCAGCACAGCCTGACCTGCAGGCCAGCTCTATGGACACTGATGTGACTGTGTGAGGCTGACGGCAGATAAATGCTCATCCCATTCATGGACCTCTACGCCACCAGCAGCACTCAAACTTGTCAAGGATGGCTTTGGATTGAAGCGTCTGCAAATACAGCACTACTCTCCACATCTACAGCATGTTGTCTTCTGACAGAATTGTATTTTACATTATTCACACACAAGTATATCACATAAATATATCAATTTATATGTTGACTGTCCCTTTCTCAGAGAGTCTGCCAAGTTCAGAGTCATTAGGGCTTCTGATGAAAAACCATGAACATAACCATGAAAAACTTTAAAACACTGCCATAAAAACGAATATTTATATGAAATTTTATCCAAATCAGAGGGCTGCATTAGACACTGCAGTTACGCATTCAAATCTTCTGGAGGACTAGGGATGATTTATTGCTGACTGTCATCAGAAAATTCACAATGTTCGATTCACAATGTCGGTCCGGCTCAGATTTGGCCTGAGAGGGAGACGGTTAGATCGCTGTCAGGCCAGCTGTCACTTCGGGTTTTAAGAGATTAGTTCAGCCAACAATGGAAACCATCATTATTTACTCTCGTGTCATTTCAGTCCTGTATGACTTCTTTCTCTCTTTCCTTTCCAGAGAGCACCATTAAAGCATTCTATACGACCAGCGCACTATTCAGAGTCAGACAGCAGCCCTGTGTGAGAAACACAGCCATTACTGACTGAGCACGTTCCCTTTTGCCAGGTCATGCTTTCAACTCTTTCCTCACCATTGAAGAAATTTTCCGGCATTCTGTGTTTTCACTGTTATACAGTAGGGGGTGGTATAACATTTATCATCAATCAGCATATCAATCAAAACCACCTAAAGTTAACTCAGTACTGAATGTGATCTGGATGCAGTCATTGACTAAACACCATTTTCTCAGCTTTTTGATCAAAACATTTGAGTGTAGATAAAAAAAACAATGCATGAAAGTAGAATAAAACCTTTTTGTTTGTTTGTTAAAAGCAGAGACTCTGCACGTTCAGATATTCATGCAACTAAATATTCTGGGGGCCATGAGAATTTTGTGACAATGATCAAAAATGCTGGCGGACGCTGGCAACTTGGCTGAAAAGAGTTAAATGAATCAGGCTGGGCTGTGTGAAATTGGAAAAGATTTGTTCTTTTACAAACTGACTGTAGAAAGGGAAGTAACACTAATATTGACTGGTGTGAAGTTGGTACGGTGTTCACTGAGTGGCAGTATGAATCACCGTCCACCATCCTGGCTTCGACCGCTTTTATGTTTCAAGAGAAAAATACAGGGTTGAAATGACATGAGTAAGTAATGAGAGTTCCCGCTTTCAGGGTATAATTCTTCTGTCAAGAAGTGACAGTCCAACTGAACGTAGAAAGCCGTGGACGAGGCAGCCGGTTCTAGACCTGTGAGATAAGCTGCATGTTGAAGCTGGGTGACCGGCTCTGTTTTCCAGGAGAAAGCAGCTCCACCTCCTCCGGCAGTTGCTGCTCCTGCAGGCTGAGGATGGAGTATCTGCGAGCCTCGGCGACGGAGCCCAGCCCCGTCCTGCAGTCCAGAGAGGTGCTGGAGGTCCTGCGAGCGGACGGGCGGTTCTTCCTCCCGCGCACACCGCTGGGCTGGCTGCTGCTGGACGCGCCGGACGAGAAGCCCTCATCCGCATCGTTCAGGCCGGAGGACTCCTCCTCCCTGCTCAGCCCGTCTACATCTACCACAGAGAAACCATACAGGACAGAATGAATTCAAGAGACAGATGAAATGAGATCGTATCGCTTTCTGAAAGCGCTTTGTCTCCATATGTTACAAGAGTGTCATGAAAACCATTGGGAGTGAGAACGTGTTGTTACGTCCTCTGCAGCAGCATTCACTTCCTGTCTGCAGAGGACGTAACAACACGTTCTCACTCCCAACTCGTCACATACTGACGCTTGGTCAGGACCCTTTGGCGGCTCTTTTTGACACACAGGGGTATCCTTTTAGCGTCACTTTTCGACGTGCAGGGTCCTCCATTGTTTTCAGTTAATTAATGGTTTTAATTTAATGGTTTGCTTGCATTTGTAAAAAAACAGAAATCATTTTATATACATTTATACTTTCATTGGAGCACCTAACCCTAAACCTACCCACTTCTGAACAATACAAAACATGTAGCAGGCAAATATAAGCGCAGTCACAGGTATTTATTTCAAAAACTGACCATAAACAAGCAGTATAAAACCATTACAATCAAGTCCTGTTGCATTCCAAGTCTTTGGAATTAAGGTTTAGGTTTAGGTTAGGCTTAGGTTTAGGGGCAGGGGTTGGGTTACGTGCTCATAAATGTGTAAATAGTGTAATGTAAATAAAACTGTTGTGGCTATTTACATTGGAAAATCACACCCCAACATATATGCAATATTGGCAATATTATTACCCAATATATAATTTAATCATGGCGATAAAACTCCCCGTGCCTTTCTCGTTGGCATATTCATGCCAAGGGTTTCTTATTCAAAGCAATGGAGGACCCTGCACGCCGAAAAATGATGCTAAAGGGGTACCCCGTGCATCAAAAAGTGACGCCAAAGGGTCCCGACCAAGCGTCAATATGTGACGAGTTTGGAGTGAGAATGTGCTGGAATTAACAGAAGAGCAAGACTCTACAGAATGATGTGATTCATGAGATCTGATCTGGGATGAGAACAATCTGACAAATCAGTCTCAAAGTAAACTATAATAATGAAAATAAGGTCAGATCTGTGCGTTTGTGTGATTTCATTGGCCGTGTATTAAATAGCTTTGACCTCATCAACTCGTTACTGAAGAGCCATTAAATGACTGAGTAGAAGGCACTTGCACATTCAATACTGAGCAATCCGATTACACTTTCAGCAATCAATGAGAGAGTAGTTCTGTCATCTTCATCTACCCTGTTTAAATATATCCCAAAAAAACTATGCAAATTCTGTCTGGTCCAAACAGGAATAATGGACTGAAACAAGTAACAAGATACTGAACAGATGATAGATTTAACCATCAGCCAATCTGCATGTCCTCATTCATCACAATTACATTTTAATAAGTTATATACAGTGCGTGCATAATTATTAGGTAAGCTGATATTCTGACCATATTTTTTTCCAAGCACATTTGACCAATTCCAAACCACATCAGTCTTAATTAGGGCTGCCCCTAATAGTCGACTAATTGTTAGTCGACCAGAAGAGGCTTGGTCGACCAACATTTTATTAGTCGCAGAAAAAATAATAAATAAATAAATAAAAATCCACAGGCGAAGTCACGCAGTTCGTGACGGACAGATCGTTAACGGCTAGTAATACAGTACACCAGGAAGGACATCCAAACGCTCGCCTATCATTCATCGACCTCAAATATGGCTTATTATCTAATGTAAGTACTAGCAACTTTACATGGCTGCTCAATCTAATGTTAACCTAGAGAAATGTGCGCTGTTCAGTGTCTGTGTGGAGTGTGGAAGCTGAACAGTAGCTCACTGCAGGACAGATGGAGGCGCTTGTGCAGACACTTACTCCTAAAACACTCCCTAATTTTTGGTCATACAGATAAAAGTAATACATCTTTCAAATCTGTAAAGACTCTACGTTTATTTGTGTGCACTCACAATAACAACAAAACCCGCTTTTGTAAAATAATGAAAGCAAACAGGATGCGCTTTCTGCCGTCTCGGTCTCTGTGAACTTAAGCACGAAACTCCGTGTATATTGCCTTACAGACATTAAACATATATCTATAGAGAGTGAAATGTCTACTTTCAAATGAACCAATTCAAATGGAAAACAGATATTCCCAGATTATGTAATCTGTATTAAACATACAGGTGCATTACTATTGCGGAGATGACGAGTCAGTGTCGCCGAGTTCATCTCTTAAACCGAAAACAAAGAAAGCACTAGTTTATCAGATTATTAAAATGTTAAAGCAGCCTCCTTACTGTTTTTCCCTGACACATTCATAATCATTACTTCTGCCGGTGCGCTGTGG
>NW_015646364.1:216217-219242 GCF_001515625.1 Sinocyclocheilus rhinocerous | reverse complement strand
ATAATGATTTAAATGGTTTATTAATAAACGTGCGATTAGTCGACTAATGCTTAAAATGAACGACTACTGGTCGACCAGAAAAATCCTTAGTCGAGGGCAGCCCTAGTCTTAATAACTACTATTAATTTTGAATTTAATCATTTAAGATTTACATGGCTAACATTTATTGAATTTATTTCAATTAATATTGTTATTATTTAAAAAAAATAATAACATTTTATTTCTCCTCTTTCCTACTACTTGTTTCACTTCTGTTTCTTTATTTTTAGTGTATGTATAGGTAGTATTTATAAAGTTTTAGCTTTTAGTTTCGGATCTGTTTTTAGTTGTTTTAATACTACAATTGATTGCTTCTGTTGTCCTCATGTGTAAGTCGCTTTGGATAAAAGCGTCTGCTAAATGACTAAATAAATAAATAAATAAATTTAAGAGCAAGTAAGTTTTGGGAGCTCATTTTAGAATGTGAACTCTCAAAACTTACTGCCAGATTCTGGAAGATAAATTCTTGAAAGAGTGGTACGAAAGGGATGTGAGGCTGTTCCTTCAAGAGTGACTCTCAACTTATCTGTCCATAAAGCCTTTAAAAAAAAAAATCAGTCTTCATGTATTTCACAAAACATCAGCATGTTATTCTTATTAAGTGAGGGTCATTTTTTTTTTTAGGATTTTTTACCCAAGCAAAGTCTCTGAGAACCTGACACATTGCACTCTGGAGACTCCAGGTAGGTTGCAGTTCTGGAAAATGGTGGCGTTGGAGACTAAAGGGTTCCTGATGGTTTCACACCTAATTCTTCACCTTAATTCTTAATTCTTTTTCAGTTAACGTGTCTTTTTTTCTCCACCTGTTTTTTTCTGACCGTGCTGACCCAATGAGCATTTTGCTGTCTAATGGTCATGCCTTAACTTTGCAAATTCTAGTATTGCATCCTTCTCATGGGCATTTAATAATTTTTGACTTTCAGTCTGAGTTAAATCACTTTTTTGGCTCATTTTATCTGTAAAAGAAAACCTGCCTAATAATTATGCACACCTGAATATAAGGAGTTCCCTTTCGAATGGGAACTCTACGCTGCGTCCTCTAGAGGGCGCTTTGGGGAATGTCTTTGGCATGAAGCATGAGTCTAATCATGACAATGAACTTGACATTGGCAGGCTGCAGCCTATGACGTCACAAGAGGTGCGTCCAAGAGTATAAAAGAGCACCTGTAAAAAATGTCATCCTCTTTCTTGTCTTCAAGGAATCCGTTTTTCTAAGTGTGTGATCTAGTCAAATTACAGCAGAACTATGGCAAGCACCAGCACAGCTCAGCGTTTCTTGACACCTGATGACACGCATGTTATGTGCGTTATATGCATGGGCGAGGAGCATGCACGCTCAGTTCTCGAGGGGGCTGTTTGCGTGCATTGCGAGCGCTTTTCGTTGAGAAAGCTTTGCTCTCGTCTGTCCCTTTTCTTGAGGGAATCGGGACAACCATCTCTATCCCGTGGTTCAGGACCTGCTGCAGCCGAGGCAAGTAGGAGACTGCAATCGTGAGGTTCGCAGGTGGAGCTTGCCGACGAGTTTGAAAAAGGTATGAGTTTTTCTCATTCGTTGGCGGCGGGCGAGAGCGAGCTACGGGATGATGACGTGCTGTCACTCACGTCATCTGATCCGGCAGCGAGCGCACTCCTCACCTTAAGCCAAGATGAGCAGGAAGAGGCTGTTGAGATTGACGATGTTTCTGAGCACTCACATCCCGCCTGCCCCGCATATGACGAGCTGTTGGATGTTATGTCTCGTGCTACAGAAAGATTAGATCTGCCGTGGAGGCGTGAGAAGCGCGAGCCCCCTCGTGGTCGCCTCGATGAACGCTTTATGTCAGGACATAACCGCCCAGCTCGTACGAGTCTTCCCTTTCTGCCAGATCTTCACACTGAGGTGCGGAGAGCCTGGGGAAAGCCATATTCTGCTCGCATTCACTTTTCACAAGCAAACTATGCTGATGTGGAGGGAATGCAGGAATATGGATGTGCGTCGATGCCTCCGATTGAAGAGACACTGGCTAGCTTTCTCTCGGTGGGTGAGGTATCCGCATTGAAGACGCCGTCTCTGCCGACTAAAGCCGCTGCGGGTTACGTCACGGCTAAACGGCAGAGCATATGCGGCAGCAGGTCAGGCTGGTGCGGCTTTGCACACGATGGCCGTGTTGCAAGCCTACCAGGCTGACCTGCTGAAGGACCTGGACCAGGGCCGGGGACTCCCCCCGGAGGTGGTGGAGGAGCTGCGCCATACCACGGATTTGGCTCTCCGTGCCACTAAGCAAACTGCTGCCGCTATCGGTCGTTCGATGGTGGCTACGGAGAGACATCTGTGGCTAAATCTGGCAGATATCGGGGAGAAGGAGAAAAACTTTCTCCTCAATGCACCAGTTTCGGCTTCCGAACTTTTCGGTACATCTGTTGAGACAGTGGTTGGGAAGTTTCGGGAGACGAAGGCGTGCTCCGCTGCATTTAAAACCTTTATGCCGCGCCGGTCCAGGTCCAAGCCTCAAGCCATGAAGGGGGCTGACTTGCCCCAGTCTGAGGACCGGAGGCAAGACTTGAAAGCTAGCACTGCTTCTCGTGCTCCCCCTCCTTCGAGGAGTAGAGCACGGAGGAGGCGCGAAGCTAGAGGGAGAAGAAAAGATCTCAGGGAAGTGATCCAGAGTAATCGCTCTGAGCACTCTAGGATCCCAGAGGCTAATTAACATCCGTCTCCTACCCGGCATTAGAGGTTCATTGTAAATGACATCATATATTTGAGCCTTCTCCTAGAGCTCGGCTAGCAGCCTGCTAAGTTGTTAGGCTTTGTTTGGGCCTCCTTGGCTATGTTAGAGCTCTACCATTTTCTGCGAGCATCGTCAGGTCTCCTTTCACTACAGAAAGTTATTTATTTGAGGCCTCTGTTCGCCTAGGGCTCCTCTAATATAGTATTACAGCTGCTTGCCAGGGCTCCGTGAAGACAGCGTGTGTGAGCTGTAGGCTCATTAGAGTAAAAAAAAAAAAA
>NW_015646364.1:184567-215702 GCF_001515625.1 Sinocyclocheilus rhinocerous | reverse complement strand
ATATATATATATATGTGTGTGTGTGTGTGTGTGTGTGTGTGTGTGTGTGTCCACCAAATTCCCAATATTCCCTATATTGTAATAAAGTGTAGGGTCTGATTTTTTTATTTATTTTTTTTTGAGTTAATATGGCAGCATTACATTGATCAAAGGTGACAGCTTTTTTGTTTCTATTTAAAAAATAATGTATCACAGCAGTAGTGTGAAGAATCATGTGACACTGAAAACTGGAGTAATGGCTGCTGAAAATTCAGGAATAATAACATTTTTAAATATATTAAAATAGAGAACAGTTACATATTTGGTTTTATTGGTTTGGTTACACACACACACACACACACACACACATATATATATATATGAACCAAACTCATGTATATTACTATTAACTTATGTATATTAATAAATCAAACTCATGTATATTACTTATATTACTTAGCATTATCCATCCATCCATCCTCCAAACGGCTTAACCCTAGAAAAAAAGTCCTAAAATCTGTGGATGTGTTTAAACGTGGTAAAATATTCTACACAGAGCAACAATACAATCTGAATGAATGAATGAATTAATTAATCTTTAACAGCAAACGCAGAAACAGGTGTACAATTTTATAAATGACTGGCATTGCAATTTTCTGGAAATTCTGATTCTATACAGCCTACTCATGAATCACCAAAATCTGGGCTTTGAACCAACAACCTTTGGGTTTTGAACCCAGATCCTTCATCACTAAGCTACATGGCTCCATACACTTCACCTTTGCACCATTGTTTATCTGATTCATACATAATCCACATTTATTCCTGTTTCTTCTCTACTAGCAGCCGGTAATTTCAAGGCCCAGGATCGGCAGTGCACTACAACTATTATTTTAGTATTTGATGGATCCAAACGTTTTTTTAAACGCAGAAATAGGCCCAGGTGATTTAAGTGTTTTCAATCTTCCTGCCGGACGAGATGCAGGAGAAAAATATTTAAGGATGCGTAATATTTTATTTGCAAACACGAAAAAGTGCCTGAGGGCTTTAGATAATGTTTCTCACTTTCCCCTGGAAACTTGATTTATGCCAAGGTCAGATTGCGGTGTATTTGAATCCAGTGACACAGTGCCGCCGCTCATCAATGCCATCAAGTCGGATCAAAACCGTCGCCCGACTTAAATGAAAAATGATATCAAAACAAGTAGAGGGACAGAAAATGAACAAGATATGCGAGTCGCTCTTCATAAACCTACAACGAAGCAAATGCTTAAGACAAATCAGGCCACGGGACACAAGGATAAAAGCTTTATCACATTCCAACTGGGTTCAATTTCTGCCTATTTTTCTGTGCTACGAAAAATATTATTTGAGGACATGGGAAGAACAACTTGCATCTGGATATTGGCCTATTCATAAGATTAAGCTGTTACAATTCAGTTCATTTTTTTTATTTGTGTAATTTATTATCTGAACCGCTGATGTTTCGCTCAGGTACGAATCTCTGCCCTGTATTACATTACACATTCACATCTGAGTCGTGATCATTCACACCCTGGTATATATTTTTAGCAGCTTGAAATAAAGAATGAATATGAATGAATGTGAATGAATATTAATATTAATAACCCCATTACTAATCCCATTTTGTGGCTGGCGTTTTTATTAGTCAATTTTAGAAAGTTTCATGGAAATGGATTTTGACACAAATCTACTGACACTTACCCATTCCGTAATTTTTCTGTTCGTGCTGCGCCCCAGGTTTAGGTGTCAGATAATGAGTGTCAAAAAGAAAGTGGGTCAGAGAGAAGTAACACATTTGAATTCACGGCACTATATTATTTTATAATCCACCGTTCTTGGCAGTATGATGACATCTGTCAAAAAAAAAAAAAAAAAAAAAAACATTTACTGCGAGCGTCGTTAGGCCTCCTCTCGCTATAGGAAATTTGTTTAGTTGAGGCCTCACCTTGCTAAGAGTTCCGCTTAGGACGGTGTCTGTCTGTAAGAGACATCCTGGCATGGAGCCATTTTTTGCGATCTGGCCTCTCGTTATAGAGAATTATTTCATTAAGGCCTCCGTTCGCCAGAGCTCTGCTAGGGCAGCTTCTGTGAGATGTAGGCTCTCTGTGAGCCTCCTTACAAGACATCCTGAGTGTGGGGTGTAGTTAGGCCGCCTCTTGTTTAGAGAGTTGTCATGTTGAGGCCTCCGCTCCTGAGCTTGGCCATCTATTGTGAGCGTCGTCAGGCCTCCTCTCGCTATAGAGAGTTGTTTTATTTGAGGCCTCCGCTTGCCAAGGGCTCCGCTAGGGCAGTATCTGTTCATTGTAGGCTCTCTGTGAGCCTCCTTTCAAGACGTCCTGAGTGTAGTGTAGGATCTCTGTCTCGAACAGACCCGAATAAACTATGGATTCACCACATGAACTATTGCACAGACATATTCCAGGAGAATCTAAAGATCTCCCCTCCTCTCAACCCTCATGAGGTCTAAACTAATCACACCATCACATGACGCCAATGGTCTGGGTGGATTTCCTGTCAATGCCTTGTCGTTATCTCCTCAGAAGAATCGGAAGAGTGATGAAAAACTAATCCAATCAGGAGACAACAGAGATCTTTTGTATCAAGGACTAAAGAGTTCTTCCACAACATATAGTTGAGAGATACCTCGTGATCGCTAGGCAGGAAAAGGCTAATTTAATCACACCCTCCCGGTCTGCACGCGCACACAGGATCTATACAGCGTGACATCCCATGACCCATTGAACATCTGCTTGCTGTTCTTCGGCACATTTTCAACTCACTATTTCTTTCCAACAAAGAAACACAGAAACTTACACAGACAATTTCAAAAAGACAATCATTTAAAGTACTTTAAAGTACACATTATTCACGAATAATGTGTTTTGTGCCTTTCTATGCTCGATGTGTTTTATGTAATCGATGGAGTTTAATCAATGTTTTATAACCCTTTTTAGTAGAAAAGGTTATTAATGTGTATGCAAGATGTCTGATATTTGAGCTTGAATGAAAGCTTATTTTATGTGCAAGACTTTGGTGTGAATGAAATGTTGATTTTTGGTATCATACGCATGATTACAACAGTTTATAGAAGTATTAACAAAATTTTTAGAGATGGTCTTCTCATGTTATGGAGGGAGCATTATGTTAATCTATGCACAAAGAGGAACCGTCTGGGGCATGGCTAAGCCCTGCAGCTGATATCTGATTGGAACAATCGCTTATGGGATGGACCAAATCGGCTCGCTTAAAAACAAATGTCACGAACAGATCCGTGCTCTTTCGCCCGTGTTCGACTGCACTCCAACTTGCGCTCACACGCTACACCATCACACAATTGGGTCATCCAGAACTCCCAAACACTCAGTTGAAGCTTCGTGCCGAAATCTTCAAAGTCTAAAGCCACGCAAAGAAACTCTCAGAAGAACTTCAAGCGCCTCACCATCCGTAGCCAAGGCAACCATCTTCCGAAGCTCTTCCGTTACAAGGCAAACCTCCATTCACCACGAGGGCTCTCCCAAAAAGACGTCATCCAAACGACAGATCAGCAACCAATCAGAGGCGCCGGGATTCCCTGGGACAAGCCACCGAGGAAACCCCGCTCAGCTTTCACCAAAACGCAAATAAAACAAGGTCTCCTTACTAGCTGGAAAACTGGTGCTGAATTGATCCTAAGCAACTAAAGATAAGCCAAACCTCTGCTTTTGTGATTTTCTTGGGGCGATCTAAGAACAAGTAACAAGTACTAGAATTTTGGGACTTCCTCAGAACTCCGTTAATCCTCATCCTTTCAACCGTATGTGTGTGTGTGTGTATGTGTGTGTGTGTGTGTGTGTTTTCATTAGTTTAGTCCCTGTCCTTAGAATAGCTCAATAAATTCTTGTTTCATTATAAGAATCATTGTCTGGTGTCGTGTATTTTAAAGTTAAAACTTTGCCCAGATCTTGTTACCTTGCTCATAGTTAACACAAATACCAATCTTGTATTATTATCGTTGGCCACGGAGTAGTATAAACAGAATTGGTAAGATACACTAAATTCTACTAGATGCTGGACGAATAGTTGATGAAGTGCAAGCTATACATTTTGAATCAGTTTAATCAGGTTGACTCAATCTTCAGATTCGATTCCCCTCTGAAAAGAGTTAATTTCCTTACAGTGGGGTGTAGCTAGGCCTCCTCTCGTTTAGAGAGTTGTCATGTTGAGGCCTCCGCTCCTGAGCTCGGCCATTACTGTAAGTGTCGTCAGGCCTCCTCTCGCTATAGAGAGTTGTTTTATTTGAGGCCTCCGCTTGCCAAGGGCTCCGCTAGGGCAGTATCTGTGCGTTGTAGGCTCTCTGTGAGCCTCCTTACAAGACGTCCTGAGTGTGGGGTGTAGTTAGGCCTCCTTTCGTTTTAGAAAGGCGTTATGCTGAGGCCTCTGCTCCTAGAGCTCGGCTTGGTATTGGCTCGGTAGTATGAGTGTTGTTAGGCTGCCTCTCTTTTAAGAGGTATTTTATTTAAGCCTCCACTCTCTGGAGCTTTGTGGGCCATTTTGGACTCTCTGTGAGCTTTCTTCAATGTGACATCAATAAGAATGTAGTCAGGCTTCCTGTTGAGGCCTCTGTTCTTGAGAAGCTCCGGTCTATGACGTTGCTGGTGCAGGGGTAGGATTCCTCTGAGTCTTTGACTTGGTTCAGCCGTTTAGGCACTCATCCCTTCAGCATGGTGGCGTGGGTATTCCGTTCCCCAAAGCGCCCTCTAGAGGACGCAGCATAGAGTTCCCATTCGAAAGGGAAAGTCTCAGGTTACGCATGTAACCATGGTTCCCTGAGAAGGGGAACGAGATGCTGCGTCTCTTTGCCATGCTTCAGGAATTCCTGCACGTCTCCTTTCAGACAAGAAGTGGATGACGTTTTTTTACAGGTGCCCTTTTATACTCTCGGACGCACCTGTCGTGATGTCATAGGCTGCCGCCTGCCAATGTCAAGTTCATTGTCATGATTAGACTCATGCCTCAGTCACCGGTCATGCCAAAGACATTCCCCAAAGCGCCCTCTAGAGGACACAGTGTCTCGTTCCCCTTCTCAGGGAACCATGGTTACATGTGTAACCTGAGACGTTTTTCACTGCCAGCCTTCATGGACAATTATATATCACTTATTAATGATTACATTCAAAATTAATAGTAGTTATTAAGATTGATGTGGTTTGGAATTGGTAAAATGTGCTTGGAAAAAAAAAAAAGATTAGATATCAACTTGCCTAATAATTATGCACACAGTGTAGAATAAAAATATGACCTGATTTTAATGAAATTAAAACATGTTTTCAATGTTTTTTCCAAAAAGGTTGTTTGATTGTTCCGGTGCAATTCACTTCACACAATCAACAAGGTGTGTGGAAAAAAAACAGATTGGGACAATAGCAGCAAAACTTGTAATCTCAAGGGGTCAGAACGAACAAAGAACGTAATTAAAAAAGGAATTTTATTTTGCTAACGCGTTTCAGCACACATGTCTTCATCAGGGCTAAGAGGTTGCAGATGTACATGGGATCCTTTAAACACAAACAAGGGAAAAATTCAAACTCGCAAACAACCAATGAAAAAACTGGATAAAATAATCCACCCATCACAAAATTCATCAAACAAATAGCCAAATATTTTTTTAGAGATAAATATACAGGTATGTTAACAAACACACATATAGTTTTAATAAACATACAGTGCACAATTCCATTCAAGACATTTATGCAACAATATTTTTATATTTCCAATTTTTTCATTGGTTATTATTTCCATGTACACCTGCAACCTCATAGCCCTGATGAAGGCCTGTGTGCAAAAACGCGTTGGCAAAATAAAATCCCTCCTTCAGTGCTTTTTCCAAAATTTATGCTTTTTCTGAGAAAATTGAGCATTTGTGCTTGATGTTCTGTTCAACACGGTCATGCTGAGATTCCCATTTACAAACAACTCTTCGATCTGAAAACTATTAGAAGCAGAACTGAGTGATGCCAAAATGTACTCAGTTAAAGTCCAAATATATGAACAAGTCAAATGAACAAAACAGAGAAGATGAAGAAATCCAAGTGTTGATAATCAAACTGAGCTATCATACACACACACACACACAGACTTTGCTGAAGAGTCGTTCAGTCATTTGAGCTGCTGAAGGGAGGATGGAGGACATGCACACACGATTACACTCACAAACACTTCCTCATCTGCAAACTGCAATGCAACATCAGACACACGATGTTTGCGTGGTGTATTCAAAAAGTGCTTGAGGGTGCGGTGGGCACATATCACACAGGTGATGAATCCTGCTGTGGGTTTGTGGGAAAGATGCCCGCGTGCTGCTTTTGTTTTGTGGTGTAATGCATTTCACATACAGTATATGTCACCAAATATGTCACTTCTGTTTTCACAGTGACCAAAGCTAGTTTTTTTTGTGATCTGAATGTGTTTCTGTTACTCTAAAGGTGAGGAGTTTTACAGGAAATGGAAATTATTAGCATTCATTTATTAGTTTTGCTTAATTCCTGTTTTTGTTGTATGACGTGTTCAAACATTAGTAAAATAAAACAAATGTGACCAATCAAACTGAACGGTTGTGTAAACCCTGTGTAACTTGTTTTACAGTTGTGTGTGTATTTTTCTGCTGGTGAAATTGTGACCGCCGATGTCTTCCAGAAGCTCCAAAGAATCTTTAAGACAGTGACAGATCTTCTTGAATGGGACGCCGATGGTTAGAGTCCACCAGAGGCACCTGAAGTCAGATAAACCTAGTTCCCCTTCAAGAACTCGAGCTGTGTCGAAACGCTATGGAAACGCATTCAGCGTGATCACGTCCTGAATCACGTGTGTAATCAGTCCAATTGATGGGTGAGACGTCACAGACAGGGTGACATAGAGACCAGGAAGCTTAAAAGCATGTGCAGTGGAGACAGCGGCAGCTTCTGTCATTCAGTAAGTGATGTGTGTGTGTCCTATTTACTGTTGTTTGTCACGATGTGATCATGTCAAATGCAAAAGACAAAATCAAACATAAGGGCGAGAGCCAGCAGCAATTTAGACTGTGTTCTCCTCCCTGCCCGTGCTACATTACCGGCGGGGATACACACACTCTATGTGTTGTTTGCTTGGGAGCGAAGCACGCTGAGTCAGCTCTCGAGGGAGCTGACTGCCCGCATTGCGAGTGTCTCTCGCTGCGAATGCTTCACTCCCGGAGGGCTCTCTTCGAGAAGGGAGCCCTCACGAGTGTTCCCCACGGCTCAGGCCCCGCTTCTGCTGAGGCAGAGCGGCAGTCGTGGGGATCACAGATGGATCTGGTGGAGGGAACGGAGATGGGCGAGTCCCTTTCTTCTTCCTCTGCCACCAGATCGAGCGCCCCCTCCCAGGGATCGGAAGCACGCTCCGAGGTTTCTTCCCCCGGGGAGAGGGCTTGGCGCTTTGGCTATCATCCTCCGAGGAGGTCGATGTCGAAACGTCGATGAGACTACGGACTCACCACCCCAGTCCACCCAGTATAAGGCGCTAGTGGAGGTGAAAACTCGTGCTGTGGCCAAATTAAATCTCGACTGGCCCGCCGAGGTGACGAGATCGTGGGCTAGACCATTCTCGGCCCGTCTCTTCAGTCCCTCGCTCATCGTTTATTCCAACGTTGGGGGACTGAATGAGCACGGATACAGGGCGATGACCCGGGTTGAACAGATGCTCGCGGGCTATCGGTCTCCCGGTGTGGCATTGTTCCTGAAGGCCCCAGCATTGCCCTCCAAGCCGCTTCATACAAGCTCCCCCGCAGAGGGGCCGAGAGTCCTGACGGCGCTCTCGGTTGAAGTCTTCCAAGCTGAAGGCGGATCTGAGGACCATTCTTTTGACGAAGACTTCGACCAAGAAGCCCTGATGTTTGTGGCTCAGGGCTTCTGAGGGCAGGCTCCTCTGGGAAACAGTGGTGTACACCTCATCATACGGTGCCCGTCTCTCCTCAGTGCCCTCAGGAGATCGGTCTGTCAACCCTGCCACCCCCGGAGCTTGAGGGCACAGTGGTCTCCAGCGAGCGCATATCTCAGCATCTGCCCGGAAACGTACCGTACAGAATCCAGTTCAGTTCTCCTCTGAAGGATGCATACTTCCATATTTCCATCCTTCCTCAACACAGGATGTTCCTGAGGTTTGCTTTCGGGGGCGAAGCTTACCAATATCGGGTTCTTCCGTTCGCCCTTGCACTCTCACCTGGATGCTGCTCTGGCTCCGCTGCGACTCCAGGGCATCCGCATACTGAATTATATAGACGATTGGTTGATATTAGCTCAATCGGAGCAGACGGTGGTTCGGAATCGAGATGTCATTCTCGCCCATATGAAAGAGCTGGGGTTAAGACTGAATGGCAAGAAAAGTGTGCTTTCTCCATTGCAGAGGACCGCTTATCTGGGCGTGGTGTGGGATTCGACCAAGATGCAGGGACGTCTGTCTCCTGCTTGGATCAAGTCAATCCTCACAGCAGTCACGAGAGTGAGAGAAGGCCGGTCACTCACTGTCAAGCAGTTTCAGAAACTGCTGGGTCTGATGCCAGCTGCATCCAACATGATACCTTTTGGCCTGCAGTACATGAGACCCCTACAGTGGTGACTCAGGACCAAGGGGTTTTCCCCGAGGGGCAACCTACTTCACATGATCAAGGTCACGCGGCGATGCTTTCGGGCCTTAGACATGTAGAGGAAGCCTTGGTTCCTGTCTCAAGGCCCGACGTTGGGGGCTCCATGTCGTCATGTAACGCAAACAACAGACACCTCCCTCACCGGTTGGGGAGCGGTCATGAGTGGCCACTCAGCCCGGGGTCTGTGGAGCGGCCGCAATCTCATGTGGCACATCAACTGCCTGGAGATGCTGGCCGTGTTTCAGGCACTGAAACACTTTCTCCCGGACCTAAGAGGCCACCATGTGTTGGTGCACACTGACAACACGCTGGTCCAAGCAATCCCACATAGTAACTTAGTAATTGTGAATCAAGCACTACTCGGTGTGTTACACATGGTACAGACTTGGCCGGGGCTTCGTCTGTACGCTTTTCCCCCAATTGCTCTGCTCCCGGGAGTTCTGGAGAGAGTGCACCGGGACGGGGTCCGTCTTCTGCTAGTGGCCCTGTTCTGGCCAGGCTCTCCCGGACCTAAGAGGCCACCATGTGTTGGTGCACACTGACAACACGGCGGTGGTCTCTTACATCAACCACCAGGGAGGTCTGCGCTCATGCCCCCTTTACAGGCTGGCGCACCAGATCCTCCTGTGGGAACCGAGTTTTCCCAAGGGAAACTCCTCTACCTGAGAACAGTTCACATCCCTGGGCATCTCAATCAGGGAGCAGACAACCTGTCAAGACAGGGGCCAAGGCCTGGGGAATGGAGGCTCCACCCCGATGTGGTGAAACAGATATGGAGGGTGTTTGGCCAGGCTCAGGTGGGCCTGTTTGCGACTCAAGAGACCTTGCACTGTCCCATCTGGTTCTCTCTGACTCATCCAGCTCTTCTCGGACTGGATGCCATGTGTAACCCAGATCATTAATCTAGGTCACTAATATTTAATTGAAATTTTATCTAATTATTATTGCTATAATATTTAGAACGGAAAGATAAATATGTAGAAAGATCACTCTACATTCTTTGAACTGTGTTATTAATTGACTGACCTTTGAAATAGGTAATACTCTTACACTTTTTGCTTACCTTTTGCTCTAGTGAGTCGACACAAGTCTTCTGATTTCTGGTCCAAGCAATCCCACATAGTAACTTAGTAATTGTGAATCAAGCACTACTCGGTGTGTTACACATGGTACAGACTTGGCCGGGGCTTCGTCTGTACGCTTTTCCCCCAATTGCTCTGCTCCCGGGAGTTCTGGAGAGAGTGCACCGGGACGGGGTCCGTCTTCTGCTAGTGGCCCTGTTCTGGCCAGGCTGAGTATGGTTCTCGGACCTGGTGTCCCTTCTCGACGGCTCTCCATGGGAGATTCTCATCAGGAGGGACCTCCTCTCTCAGGCGGGGGGCACCATCTTTCAACCCCTCCCGGAGTTGTGGAAACTGTGGGTGTGGCACCTGTGGGGGCACAACTCATAGCTTCCGGTCTCTCAACTGAGGCTGTCGAGACCATCCTCCAGTCCAGAGCTCCCACAACGAGGAACTTGTACGCCCTGAAGTGGAACCTGTTCAATTCTTGGTGCGGCGACTGCCAGCTTGACCCAGTTAACTGCCCGGTTGGTTCATTGCTGGAGTTCTTGCAGGCCCGATTCTCTGCAGGGTTGACCTACTCCACCTTGAAGGTTTACGTGGCGGCCATAGCTGCTTACCATGCCCCTCTTGGTGGTCTGGCTGTGGGAAAACACCCCCTAGTTATACGTTTCCTCCGCGGTGCACTGAGGCGGAGGCCTCCGGTACGCTCTCGTGTCCGTCCGTGGGACCTGGCCGTGGTCTTGGAGGCTCTCAGCAAACCTCCCTTCAAGCCCCTTGAGGAGGTTTCAGATCGAGTGCTGACATTGAAGACCGGCTTCCTCTAAGCTATCACTTCGCTGAAGAGAGTTGGCGACTTGCAGGCCCTTTCTGTGGACCCTTCCTTCTTAGACTTTGCGCCTGGCTTGACCAAAGCTTTTTTGTACCCCAGGCCGGGTACGTACCTAAAGTTCCCTCCTCCGTGCCACGGCCCGTCGTACTGCAGGCCTTCTGCCCTCCTCCCTTCCGGGACCCAGACCAGCAAAAGCTTAATTGTAAACGTCCACAGTGCTGCCATGTGGAGGAAATCTGACCAATTGCTTGTATGCTGTGGTCCTTCCAAAAGGGGTCTTCCTGCTACCAAGCAGACCCTCAGTCGGTGGATCGTGGAAGCCATTTCACTGTCTTACGAGTCCTCTGGTCTTCCCTCTCCCTTGGGGGTCAAGGCTCACTTCACCTGAAGAGTGGTGGCCTCCAAGGCCTTCCTGTCGGGTGTCCCCATGCTGGAAATTTGTAACGCTGCGGGCTGGTCCACGCCGCTCACTTTCATGAGGTTCTATGTCCTCGATGTCCGTGCCAAACCTGGCTTATCTCTTCTCTAGTCCTTAGCTGTGCTCTTCCACACTAGGCAGGGATTTGTAAGTCTGGCGTTGTGGGCATTCTCGTTCCCATATCTTTTCGACACAGCTCGAGTTCCTGAAGGGGAACATCCCTATGTTACGCATGTAACCATGGTTCCCCGAGGGAACGAGACGCTGCGTCTCATTGCCATACTTCCGGCATCCCTGCGAGCGCTTCCTTCTTTTTACCAGAAGCTGCTGCTGTCTCCACCGCACGTGCTTTTAAAGGGGTCATTGGATGCCCATTTTCCCATTGCCCAAGTTGATATGATTCTTTAGGGTCTTAATGAAAAGTCTATAATATACTTTGGTTAAAATTTCTCAATGGTAGTGTAAAAAACACCCTTTTTACCTTGTCAAAATCAGCTCTGTTCATAGCAAGCCATTTCCTTGCATGTCACTTTAAATGCTGATGAGCTCTGCTCACCCCACCCCTCTTTTACGTGGGGTGATAAGCAGACTGTAAACTTTAGCTGCGAAACTTGCTAACTAGCACATTTTTAGGAAAGGGCGATTTGCAAAGATTCATAAAAAACCCTTATACTCACTTCTTCTGTAGATGAATCTGGATCACAAATGATTCGCACGAAAATAGACGCATTTAGGCAGATCGGGGATCGGCACATTCCCTTCAAAAACGAAAGTAACGTTAATCCTCTGTGTCTTTAGCAGCTCAGATGTCGAGAGTAAATGACGACTGCTATGTTCATTATTACATCCAACAACAAAACACCTCAATCGCTTAATCGGAGACATTCTTGTCTTCCTCTGCACCGGAGTCAACACAATGGCGGCCAGCTCACAGCGGGTCTAAGTTAAGACGACCTTGTCAATCAACTATCGTGGGAGCGGCCTGTGCAGAACTACATCATTCTGACAGGAATCTCAGAACAGCCTGATTTGAGAAAGGGGATTTTAAAATAGGGATTTTAAAAAAAAAACACTGGGTGGATTTTTATCATTATAGGGTGGATATGTACACACACTTCCAACACACATTTATGTTCAAACAACATGTAAAGTGAATTTTGAATCCGATGCATCCGATGACCCCTTTAAGCTTCCTGGTCGCTACGTCACCCCGTCCGTGACGTCTTGCCCATCCACTGGACTGATTACACACGTGATTCAGAGCGCGGTCATGCTGAATGTGTTCCCATAGCGTTTCACAGCATCTTGTTCCCTCAGAGAACCATGGTTAACCTAGGGACGTTTTCCAGGACACAGAATAATCAGACACATTGCGCATGCTCAGTCGGTGAGAACGGTCGATGACGCGAGGAAATGACCAGTGCAAGGATGAGACGGCTGTCCATGCAGGTGAACGAGACAGGCTATGAGGACCTCGATTGTTGAAGAGCCTCTTACAAACACTGAGTGAAATCAAGACACTGACATAAACTGTGCATTAATTCACTGCACAGATTTCTGCTCCTATTGCAATCACTGAAATGCTTCTGCTTTTTTACCAAACACTATCCAGTAGATACATAATTTTTATTTTATATAAATATTTTATTGTGCAAATTTTGAGAATAAAATAGCTAATAGCCGAACAACAACATATCTCAAACAACCATAACAAATGTCTTATTCAGCTTTGCATTTGTCATCACTCTATCTGCTCTCCTGTTTGAATAATGCTTTGCTCCTGCAAGCCTAAAGAACAATGTTATTTTTTGTTTCAGCATTATAAAGCTGGACTTTTGCAGGAAACTCAACAGACAAAACCTTTATCAGACGATGCTTCGGGTAGGCTGGCTGTATAATCCGCCTCCATTAGCCTTTCAATGTGTTTCTCTTGAATAAGAGATGTCTTTTTTTTTTTTTTTTACCTCAAAGCTTATATTAGGCATTTATTTTAAAGCAAATTAAGTAATACAATTATTAATTAAAAGGCTTAGTATGAATAGTTTTACAAGAGGATTGCTAAATCACAGTGAAGTGGTGTTGTGATGCCGCAGTAAATAATTTGGTTCATAAACTTCCCCCATGACAGCCCCAAGCCCAATATGTGCTGCGGGAAACCTGGACTTGTTCTCTGTGTTTTGTTCTGGTGGTGTATTGTTCCTGTATTTCCTTGGTTACTGATTATGTTCACCTGTGTCTAGTTTAGCAGTTTAGTTAAGTTCTTGCTGTTCCAGTATCATCATCTTGTGCTTGTTTTGTTGAATTAAAGTCTGTCATCAGACATGTGCCTCAACTACTCTCTTTGCTTGCAAAACATTACATTAGCAGCATTTCAGTGTTCTCCCTTCCAAATGCCGTCGGAAGACATTAATAATGCCGCTGAATACATGAATATAATATGAATATAAATACAATCAGTTATGTCTTAATGGACTGTTGACAGACAGGATAAGATATCTAATGTCAAAACAGATCTGGGCATTAATGTGAACGAGCCTACAGACCGAGCCCCTGAAGTCAATCCACTTATTTTTACTGTAATGGCAACTGCGGCAGATTTTAACCCCGAATGCACGAGGCTTCCAGTGTCATCCAGTTCCAGTTATTTTAGCTGAACGTAAACAGTCTGTTATGCTGCTTAATGTTGCAAACAAGTATTTGCTATCATATTTATCATATTTGCTATCGTATTGCTTCTGTTGCCCTTATTTGGAAGTCACCTTGGAAAAAAGCATCTGCTAAATGATTAAATGTAAATTAATATTATTTTAGTCAATTATTGTAATCATAAACATACTGGTTTGTAGCACAAAAAGTCGCTTTGGACAACTTTGACACTGAAAGCACTTTTTGTTTATTGCTTGTAATGTGGGTCTTTGTTCTTTATAACTGACTTAACCTATATTTATTAGTTGAAAATTACTTGCATGCAACTGTTTCATTATTCATTTGCAAATATTAAAAGAAGAATAATATTTAAAGTAGGTAAACTGTTAAAAATGAATTTGCAAAAGCTCTTATTTTTAATCTTTGGTAATGAAATTGTTATTTCATTACCAAATTAAATTTGTTAAGAGAATTGCCACATCAGTAATTGCAATTGTCGGTATAATTGTACTATTTACACCTCTAGAAACAGTGTCTCATCAACTTCTCATCAATTTCATGTCTGCATAAAAGGGATTTAAGTAGTGACCGAGAAACCTTTTCACAAGCGTGTATGCGATGAGCTGAGATTTCAGCTACAGTAGTGGAAATTAAATTTCAGTAATGTAAGTCAACAGAAGCAGTTTTGTAAGAAGCTTTTCGACAATGAGAATGAATGACTTTCACTGGTGTTTATGTCAGGATTCTCAGTAACGTCCTCGTGCTTCACTCGTGTGCATCATACCAGGGTCAGCATGACTCGCAGGGGTTTTGGGGAGGTACATTCCTGGAAAGCTGAGGTGCCCTGAAGGAAGCGAGGCCACTGGGTGATTCTAAGGGGAAAAGCCCGCCTCCGTGATCTGTCTCCACCCCCCTGCCTACCCTCATATGTGACTGTGAGAGAGCCCCTCCCTCCTGGCTCGTGATTGGCCGCTGGGTCCTGTGGGGCGTGTCGGCCGGGGAGGATGGTGAGGCTGAACTCGGCATCACTTGAGAGGTCAAAACAATCTGGGATGTAACACAACAGGGGAAATGTGCTTCTTAGTGTCACGGTGAACAGCATGAGCAGAGTGCGCTGTGAAGCACCCAAAACACAAAGACAGTGAAAGAACATCACAGGTGTCCATGAGAGAAGTTTTCACAGAACTGTGCATCTCTGTGAGTGTCAGACAAAGATGATGATCTAGGATCACCAGGCTGCCCACAGAGCGTACAACTGCTTCTAAGTCCTTTACACTATGCAGCTCCTAATAGAGCTCTGGGCCGGACCCTTACTCATCCAACTGTTTGAGGGGCTTGAGACACTTGAATTGACCACGATACATGACATGTTACTTGCCTCCCCAATCCATTCAAACTCTGGCGAGACCTCGCATACACCTCGGAAACTAATGATGCAAGTCTCTGTGGTCATTCTATTCTCAGAAACAACAAAACGCAGACGTACATGTTAATAAGAGATTCATTCATTATACACTGCAGACAGCTTCACTTATTATAACTAGAGCTTTTTTAGAGTGCTTACACTCATGCTAGACTGAATTCAGTGATGTTTTTTCATAATGTAAATGTTCTTTGCTCTCTGTATAATGTGTTCATTGCCTGAATAATTGTGGACATGTGGCATTATAATTAAACTTAAAATGTATTTTTATTAAACATGTTATCAGGTTAAATACAAATTCAGTCTTATTAAAATATTTTATGACATAATACGGTACTTGCCTAAAACTTTATGATTTGCGTAGTTAATAGATTACATTAGGCTACAGTGGTTTAAGCGCGTTTGACTAGAGATTAGTGTGCAATTATGTGATTGTCAGTGGCTGTCTAGAGAAGTGAGAACGCTTCAGAAAACGGCTCATAAAAAGGACGAGTACGTGAATGGTTTTTACAAGTCGTAATCTAAAATACGGTAATATTGCATGACAACATATCACATGAAATTCTGTAAGTGAGGGGGTGATGTAGGGATGAAAAATACAACAGTATTATATTTCTGGTCATTTTAATATGTAATTAATCACAAAACTCTCACACAAGTGAAGTATCTTGGGGATGATCGAGGGGCACAATGAAAATCTTAGACCCGGCCCAGCAGCACCCCTAGTTCACGCGGCTATGAAAGTTTCAGTATTGATACGCCCACATATACAAAAGTACAAAACTTTTCATGGGGTGTACTTAAGATCTGAAAGCACTGTAAGTCTTCAAAGCACAAGTGCTCAAAACAAGTAGGGTTTTAAATATGACAAAAAAATTACTTAAAGGGTTAGTTCACCCCAAAATGAAAATTATGTCATTAATTACTCACCCTCATGTCGTTCCAAACCCGTATGACGGAAGACGTAACTCGGGGGAGAAGAATTGTTGAATAACTTGTTGTTTTTGTTTTCTCTGCGCTCAAAAAGTATTCTCGTAGCTTCGCAAAATTGAAGCTGCACCACTGATGTCACATGGACTGTTTTACCGATGTCCTTGCTACGTTTCTGTGTCTGGGAACATTTCAGTTGCATTGCTGTCTATGGAGGGCCAGAGAACTCTCGGATTTCATCAAAAATATCTTAATTGGTGTTCTGAAGATGAACGAAGGTCTTACGGGTTTGGAACGACATGAGGGTGAGTAATTAATGACAGAATTTTCATTTTGGGGGTCAACTAACCCTTTAATTATGACTATGTTTGACACAAAATACCCCCACAATTTAAGTGGACCTCAGGAAAAAATACATATCAGATATGTATGATAATGACACCTTTATGGCCTAATGCAGGGCTGTCCAGTACTGATCCTGAAGATCTGCAGAGTCCAGCTCCAGCACACCAGCCTGGACGTTTCTAGTGAGTCTGAAGAGCTTGAGTCGCTGCTTCAGGTGTGCTTGATTAGGGTTGCAGCTGAACTCTGCAGAGGAACAGGTTTGGACACCCGGTCTAATGGCATGAAGGAGAAAGGTGCAGCAGTGGTCCAGTGTTTGTGAGGTCTGCTGGAGCTAGTGTGTGCGATGCGTTCACCTCACCCTCTCTCTTCCAGCGCAGTCTGCGGATGGATGCGGCGGTGATGGTGCAGCGGGAGATCCGTCTGATGCTGGGAGTGACCTCCACCTGCAGGACCTTCCTCCCCTGAGATCCGTCCGGAGCGCTGCCGGGCAGAGAGCTCTTCATCGCATTGCCCAGCTAAACAGCACAGAGGCAGAGAGCGGTGAAACAGCGTGGCGAGCGGCAGAGAGAATCATCCACAGACAGGAGAGGAGTCTGAATCGTACCAGCAGCGGCTCTGAATACAGCTCCAGCTGAGCTCTGTACAGGATGTCATCCAAAGCCTCTCTCCCAGCATCCCACTCGCCGTTATATCTGCGCAAACACACGCCCAAACCTGATCACGCAATACTAACAGCCTAACCCGTGAAATGTAAAAACAATCATGCAAATGCACTTAGAACACAATTCTAGTCCCTACAGGCTTGCATGAAGATCAATACAACAGTTATATTCTTTCTAATGTAAAAAAACAAAAACATTCTCATAACTGTAATTCACTGAAATACATTTGTATTTTGGATATTTCCCTATTTTTGAGTTTTTGTAATTTCCAGTTCCCAATATTCTCAATGATCACCACATTCTGACTGTAGTCCAGTATTTTTTAATGGTATGCAAGTACAAGCGTTACTGTGGAGGACTTTAACAACGCTCAGGTGAGTTTGTAAGGAGATGTCTTGGCCGTGTTCACACTCACATGGCGTGATAGACAGCAGCCAGCATCTGCACCATGAACTGGGGCTCCAGCAGCACACGCATGCAGGGAGCGGTCCAGGCCTTCAGCTGCTGCCGGGGAAAGCCGCTCACGCACAGCCTGCACATCACACACACACCAGTGCTCTCACTCTCTGCATGCATACATCAAATATCTGCTTCTCTACTTCAAATTCTGCCGCTTCACTTCTGTTGGGTGAGCGTAAGTGTGAACATATCACCAGGATTTCAATGTCTCTTCATTGGCTTCTTATCAGTGGCTCTTGGCTTTTAAGGTACTATAGAGATTAATATAATCTCTTGTTTTGAATGCCGTTATACTTTTATCGATGTAAAGCACTTCGGTCAACTCTAAGGCTACGTTCACACTGCAGATGGATGCTGCCCACATTGTTTTGCTCACATGTGACTCAGATCTGTTTTTCTCATGGCAGTGTGAACAGCACAAACTGCGTGGAATCTGATCTTTTCAATTCCGATTTGTGCCACTTCTATATGTGGTCCTAAATCCGATACAGGTCAGATGTTGTGCAACGCCACCGCAGTGTGAACGGTCACATCGGAATCCATGTGACTTTTATCAAGACAGCTGCGAAAAGTAATCAGATATCTCAGAACTCATAAGTATTACAGTGACAACTTTATAAACGAGCAAAACAAGAAAACGTATCATGTTACAAAACCTCTGCTTTCTTTTGTCACATCCTTGTCTTTGTTTTTCATATTGCCTGTGCATAATTTCACTGGCTTCTGCGGCAGATCACACTATAAATAAACACATAATCGCTTACTTTATGTCCTGTGTTTACTTCCATATGACAGCGCACTGCGCAAGTGTTGCCAAGTTTTCCCACAGAATTGGGCTACTTTTTCACTGTTGCTGAACTTTTTTTTTACTTTTTCACTGTTTCACGGGTAGTTTTTCAACACTGTGGGTTGAAGCGACTCCACTAACGCGATATTTACCCCCTGAAACGCGATTGGACTAGTTTTGAGAAGCAATTGGGCAGATTTTGTTGTGAAAACCTGGCAACCCTGTTCGTGTTGTTCTTTTGCGCATGCGGGTCAGTTCAGAGCCATGATCTGTTCACACTGGAAATCCGAAATCTGAACATCAATGTGAACAGCTATACAAAAAATCAGACCTGAGCAAAAATCGGAATTGAGCACTAAGGCTCGCAGTGTGAACGTAGCCTAAGCTGTTTTAAATTGAGCTCTAGAAATACACTTGGCATTGCCTGCTTGTAATGGCTCTGGGTTCAGAGAGCGGAGGTGAGATCTCACCGCGAGCTCATCCTGCAGACGGCCCGGTGTGATGAGCGGGGCATGTAGACCACCAGCGAGTTATAGCACAGCATCAGGAAACACAGCACCTCAAACCTGCAGACACACACAACCACAGACGTCACCTGCATTCACAGCAGTCTGAGAACTCATTTCACAGATCCTTCCTTTGGACATTTAACTGAGAGAAAGACAGAGTTCTCGAGACGATGACCTGTTCTGGGCAGTGAAGGTCTCTCTCTGCAGGTGCAGGCCGCTGTAGATCACTCTGATCAGGTCGTGCTGACAGAGAGCGCCCTCAGTCAAAGCCATGGAGCCCAGACTGGATGGCTGAACACACACACACAGTGACACTAAACAGAGGTTAGGGACACCACACAGATGCTACTGTTAGCGGCTCTCATCTCTGTTTCTGGAGCAGCTCAGCACCGCACACCTCACCCGTCTCTCTCTCAAACACATCGCTCATTAGCAGAGAGAAATCTCTAACATGTGTTAGCAGGCATTACATAAAGATCACCGATGGTTGATATGCCAAACTGAGCTGAACTGGGTCAAGTCAGTCTTTTAGGGGCATCCATTCTGCAATCTCTTACCTTACGACTTCATTTCCGTGGGTTAAATCAACCATCTATTTCACAACTTCAAATGGTGCGAAATTCTGCGGCTTGACTTCTGTTGGGTGTATGTAAGTGTGAACATATTACCATGATTTCAATGTCTCTTCATTGGCTTCTTATCTGTTATATAACTGATTTTAAGATACCTTTCTTTGTTTTCAAACCCTTAACTGGACCGGCACCCACTTACCCACTTAGGACTTAATTTCTTTCGGTGTTCACTAAAGACTAGTTAGGTTTATGCAGCTGGCTCTGGTGTGTGAAGTGCATGAAGTCATTTTGCTGCCCAGTGCAAACAGCTCTGTCCGGTGGCTAATGGGGAGAGTTTACTTCACAATAATTACTACACTTGTGCAGCACGACTTCTCACTCAACCATGCTCTGGTTCCATCAACCAATTATAATCCTCTCGAAAACAAAGGCAAAGATGCCACTACACAGTGATGAGAAAGGCAGCTACAGTGCTAACATATAGCATCAGCACTTCTGCTTCAGAGTACTTCTACTGAAAAGGACTTCATTTCAGTTAATAAGGCTGCATTGCAAACAGTTCTTATATCTCAGTTTGACTGCATGAGCTGCTCTATTTTTATTTGTCACGCTTGGCATTGTATTTGTTACACTGGTATGACCAGGATTTCTGCGACAGGAGCTCGTTCCTGAGTTCTGTTCCTCCAGATCATGTTCTTATAGTTTTCTGCTGTATCAGTCTGGGAAAGGCAACACACACTGTGCTCTGGACGCTCTATCAACAGATCTCGCCTAATTCAGCAGAATGCAGCAAGAACCTCTGGTTTCTCCCCAAACGCTCACGTCTCTTTCCAGACTGTTTGTTTGACTCGGGCCCTTTAAAACAGTTTTCTCCACTTCTCCACTAAAATCTGCAGTCCTGATCAGCAGTGTTTACTGGAATATTTCTGAAGCTGGGAAATACAACACTGACCTGTCAAACTGAGAAAATGCACTTTGACATTTCCATTATTGTTCCAGATCCTGATGTTTAATTCATGCAACATACACGTTACACAATATAGACGACGTGCATATATTACATAAGGAATAATTGACCACATGCTGTTGAGTTATTGCGAAATAATGTAAGGACCACAGCACTTCTCACCGTGACCGCATTACTAGCCAGTGTGCATTACTGTTCAAGAATTGAATGGATCAGAGTCAATTATGTTTGCACTTCTAGTTTTCTTCTGATGTTGAGTGGCTGAGGAGTATAACGTCACCTCACTGTACTGTCGGTTTCTGCAAATGTGTATTATTGCATTCATAGATGGAGCAGGTTTATTGGCAATGGTCACTGATTGGGGACCTGCCTTACTCCAGGAGCCTTTCTATTTGTCAGCAATCATTTGGCTTTTTTAATTTCCTCAATAATTGGTTTGCCATCAATAATGCATGACAAATACTTCATTGAAGATGTTAGTGAGGAGCCCGCAAACATTAGAAGTACATTATCTGATGTTCAGATGGTTTCCATTTTACATTGAGCTTCACAAAAAAAGCTTTTTTAACTTTAATAAAGTGACGCTCTCTGTCTTAAGTGCTCTTTTTAAGTTCATGGTAAGTAATCCATAGAGCATCATGAATATTAAGAAATGCAAATGTATAGACGAACATAAACTGATGTTGTCAAGAGATCTTCATTGTTAGTTTGTTAGTGCATAGTTGTAATTCAAGCTATTAATGTAAAGAAACCTGTAAAAGTTAACATTAACCAATATTAAGTGATGCTATATACAGATCTTGCTCACTGTTAGTTCATGATAACGAATGCACTAATTAATGTGACCGAATGCCTTTAAACTCATGAGACTTGGTGATTCCTTGGGCCAAACAGAGTCGAATGATACCCAGCATTCCTATGTCTGTCCAGTTTATTCAAAGAAACAAGCTCATTTCACACAGACATGACTGAAAATTCATTGCACTTAGAAGAAATGCTATGTGAATTCAAACGGTCACAGCACAGGGTTAATATGCAGGAGATCTGCTAGTGTTTCATGTGCTGCCACGCTTTTCTTTAGTGGGCTCAAAGGAAATAAGTTCACAGTACTCATAAATACTGCTTTGTAAATGTACATGATGTAAGGCTGCCCCAAATGAAACTTGTGTTTTACAGTGTGTCGGCCATTTGCAATTTTGCAGTCAAATGTAGTATGTGATACAGTAATATAATACAGTAGATGTTTTGGATGTGACTGTGGTATGAAGAGAGGAACATCCTTCAGTTCTGAGGTTTAAGTGTAAATGTGAGCTGTTCTTTACCTCATGATATATGGATGGCTTGGACAGGGACGGGATCAGGAACGATAACAGCTTGCTGTTTCCATCTTTATCCATGATTTCCTGCAAAAATAAACAATAACGGGTGTGACACAATCAGATTGTCTTGAGTAGTTTTTTTTTTCCTTAAAAGTTTTTATTCGTTTTTTACATTAAATTTGTTGGTATCAATATTACATTAAATTACCAACTGCTGCATTTTTCCATTTTTTTTTTTAAAGCTACCAATATAACAGGGGTGTGTAGACTTTGAATACCCACTGAAGTATATATCACCTTATAAGAGTGCATGTGTGTATGAGAGTAAAGCAGGATGTGCTGTATGCATCAAACATTTAATACAGAGCTGGGCAAAAATACAGTTAACTGTTTACTCAGGCGGTTAAGATTTGCTAGATATTACATACTGCATACTGCTGTTAAATGATGCATAGAAGCGACAGGGTTAAAATTTCAATCATATCAGCACCCCTAAGCCGTTTCAAACAATGATTAGTCTAGAAAGAATGTTTCCAGTTTAGAGTTTGATATAGGTAAGGTCTCTCATGTTGGCAGACACACGACACACTACAGAGACACAAAAACATGCTCTCACGCCGCTGATAGTCTCGTGGGCAGTAGGGCTGTCAAAATGGCTGAAAAACGAAATTTGTATTTTGCACTTAAATATTATCAATATTCGAATTATATTTCAATTTAAAAGGCATAATTTCAGATAGGGTGGAAAAAGCTTTTGGCTTCTCTCATGAGGCCACAAGAGGGCGCATCGAGCAAAATATTACTAATTCACGTTTAATAAAGCAATAAAATAACATGACTATCTGTGAAAAAATGGCATAATGTTTATAAACCAAATATAATTAAGTTGCTTAAACAATTATAAACAAAAATGCAGCATATATGCATAGTTTAAAACAAAGGGATGAATGCCAGTCACACAGAGTACTTTTTTCATTTAAAGGGTTAGTTCACCCAAAAATGAAAATTAGGCTGTGTTTTACTCACCCCCGAGGCATCCTAGGTGTATATGACTTTCTTCTTTCAGACGAATCCAGTCGGAGTTATATTAAAAATTGTCTGCTTTTTATTTAACTTCTTTTGGACTGAAGCATGCAACACCCGCACACAATTTTTTATATAACTCCAACAGGATTCGTCTGAAAGAAGAAAGTCATATACACCTAGGATGCCTCCGGGGTAAAACACAGCCTAATTTTCATTTTTGGGTGAACTAACCCTTTAAAAACATGAGATGCAGTGGTATAAATATAAAACGCCATAAAGTCTCGAGACATGTTTTTTAAAAGTTGAACTTACATTAATTTTACATGGCTTTCTAAACATGCGGCTCTCTTGTCCAAGACACGAGTGCAACAGTGATAAATGTCCCTCTAGAAAATGTGCAAAATATGCATTCTATGTGAACGGCTTGGTTTCAGTCTTCTCTGCATTGATATTCTCTTTTTCCGCAATATTTTGAATGAACAACACAGCAGCGCAGCATCTAGTGGCTTCAACTGGATAAGCTAAGAAAAACATTACAATGCAATGACACTTACATCATCATCACATCTCGTGTGCCACTGATAAGGCTGCCTGACGCACACCTAACATTCGAATGCAACATTTTTGCATTCTCGCAAGTTCGAACCCGGGCTCGCAGACCTTTCCCGAACCCATCCCCCTCTCTCTCCCACTTTGCTTCCTGTCCTCTGTACACTGTCCTATCAAATTAAAGGCAAAAACACCAAAAATAAAATCTAAAAAAAAAAAAAAAAACATGCTCTCAGACCTGAACACGCTACAGCAACACGCTTTAATTTGATATGCTTTCACATTACATTCCTAACCAGTTTCTGGTCATAGGAACGTCATCTGAGATCTTTGGTTAGTTCTGGAGATTCTGAGAGCCCAGTACCCAGATATGAGCACATGAATCATCAGAATTTACTGCTGGTTGGTAATTTCTCTTTCCCAGCCACCTGCTTCACATTCAGTAATAAAAAACCTCCCTTAAATTTACCCCAAAATTTAAAGCACTTTTAAATGAAGAGTAGGGCTTTTATTTTAGGAGATAAGGAGGAGAAAGCAAGAGTGCAGCGGGAAAATAAGGGAAGTAAATGACTACAATAGAAGATGAAACAAAAATTGCAGCTGAGCGGTGCATAAGAGGCATGGACATAACATCAGCACGTGCCACACCATCTGGAGATCACTGAGCCATGAGTAACCAGAGACAGGCAAAACAGCTGAATGTAAGAGATTTAATGCTGGATCCACCAACAGCAGTCATGTAATGCTTTCATCTACTGCCTTCATCACTCTCACAGTATTGTCAGGGCTCTCTTTCAAAGCTACTCTCCAGTTTTTATCATTCACCCAGTTCTCCCCTAACCTCTGACTCTCCATCTATCATCTCTCAGGGGTCTGATCGTCTTCTCTTCTCTATCTTCTCTATTGAAAGGCAGCGGTCTTGTGGAAGATTTCTTGTGCAGTGCCTGCACCTAATCCTGCTGACCCCAGGGATCGCAAGCAATAAAGGCCAGCAGCGTTAATATCACATTTGATCAAGACATGAGAGAAACTTGTTCTTGAACAGCTTCAACCCCTGGTGCGCTTAACTGTGGAGCCACTGCAGTTTGCCTATCAATTCAGTGTTGTATAATGCAGTCATCTTCCCTCTACAGCTGCAGATTGGAGGGTATTTACAGGGGTGTATGAATGAAGCAACTCCATTAGACATGACGGCACAAGACCATGACGTGCTTTGAAGACCAAGAGTAGAGTTTTCAACTGTGTAGTACTTAACAGGGAGCTAACGAAGTTTATGTCACATGGGCTTACTGGTTTGCTGTAAGCTGTAAACATTGAAGTAATGTATTGGGTAATCCAATTAAGAGGGAACTGCGATAATCTGATTGGGAAGTAATGAAGACATGAATAATTGTTTCAGTATCTTTACAACTGAGGGAGGACCAAAGACGAGAAACATGGAGTTGACAAAATGAGGACATGACCTGGTTAATATGGGATATAAAACTGAGCAAAGAGTCAAATGTCACTCCCAAATTTTGGGTGTGACAAAAAAGTTGGTGAGGGCCTAACCAAAGTAGGTATAAGATGTTTGGGGCCAACTAACAATATTTAGTTTTGTCAGGATTTAGTTTCAAAAAGTTAGCTGCATCCATTTCTTCAGACTATGAATACAGCTTTTTATGGAAGAATATGGCATAAAGTGAACGGGAGGTAATGTAGATTTGTGCATCGTCTACATATGGATGGAAATGTAAGCCATGCTCCTGAATAATCTCACCTACTGTATGTGTAGCATACAGATTAAAAAGAGAAGTGGCCCAAGAACCGAGCCTTGGGGAACACCTCTGGAAACAGTTTGGTATTTGTGCTTGTTAATTGAAATAAACTGCTGCCTAACCCTAACACAGGTCTCCAGCCAATGGAACACACTGGCTGGAATGCCAATGGGGATAAAGGAGAGAGGTGTATTTCATGAGAAACAGCATTTAGTTTTCACTAAAGTCACAACAGACCAGTTATAACTGCTACTGAGTCTGCTGATAAAAGAAGGTAATTTACCAGCTTTAATACAGCAGCTTCACTACTGTGTAGTGGGCAGAAACCAGCCTGAAAAGGTTCATGAAGATTTTTGGCAATTAGGTGTGAATGTAACTGTAACCACCTTCATATACAAACACCAAAACATCCAACAGTCCCTGTAAACATTCAGGAGTCAATACTGAGATAATCACACACCTGGGACTTTATTTGTACAATAATTCTTATCCATTTGCAGAGATCCTCCTGGGAGAGCAGCATCCAGAACCACGGTGTCCAGTTGTCCGATCATGAACAGCAGCGTCAGGGTGCCTGTGGGGGTTACTGCTCCCTGGTTTAACATCCTCACCTCGAACCAAGAACCACAAACTGAGATGGAAAGCACCGTTTTCTTCCTTCTGTATGAGAGCTTCCTCTGAGGGGGAATGGTCTGCTCCCTTAGAGCTGGTCAAAGGGACCTTTGCAGTTTGCACACTCTCTGTCACTCAATGTTGTTTTATTCTGTCCCAGGATTCTGTCATGTTATTCTCGTGTGTGCTGGGTATTGTTAAAGATGTTTTAGCATCTGTGAGAGCATCTGTTATTTTTATAAGCTGACACATATTGGGTGAAGGGAGAGACAAAAAGTAATTTATTAGGAAGGCTAGTTCTGTCCTGGGTGCTCTTTTCCCACTGTAGATGATAGAGAAGGAAGGATTGTAAGGAAGTTGTCCTCCATCATCAATTGCTCCACTCACCGTCTCCATTAGACAGTGCATGTTGAGTGATAGACTCATTCAAACATGCAGCTCAAAAGAGCAATACAAGAAGTTATTCTCCCATCTGCTGTTTAACCAACATCAGATATGGATGACTGGATACTGTGCAGTATTTTGTATTGTTTTGTTATGTAGTGCTTGTGTTTGTTATTGTGTTTTGAATGTATTTATATTTTGCACATATTTAAATGTACACATATTGATGGTGTGCGTATGTGTATGGCATGGCTCCAGCGGCTGAATACACACCAGGTTGTAAATGCCCAGCAGAAGAGCCTCGATGCAGCCGCTGCTGTGTCCGTCTCTGCGCAGGTAAACCCACAGCAGCTCGGGCAGGAACTGCAGCGTGAAGCGGCGCAGACAGTCCTCTGAGCTGCGGTACAGCTCAAACAGCTGATGGCATACCGGCTCCAGCAGCTGTGAACACAGACCACACAGATGAGGCGGCACACAGAGGCTTCACTGTTGTTTATCTCTGTGCCGCCAGTCGTTCTTCTCACCTCACTGTCAGGGTCCTGGATGATGCTGTAGAGGGCTGGCACCAGTGTATTCTTCTGATCGAGGACTCCACCGTAACCAGACAGCTGCGTTTCAGACAATGCCTGTGAGAGCACAGGCCCGTACAGAGCATCATTTGAAAAAGTGTGTTAATAGCAAACTAATTTAAAGAACTGTTCAATAACTCTTGAATAAACTGTATTAGGCTCAAGGTTCTGTGCTCTTAAATAAAGAAAGAAGTGCTTGAAACACACCAGTGTTGAGGAGAAGCTAGCTACAAGTAACAACGCTACTAACGTAACTACATTTTTCAGGAGCTTGACAGTAGCTCAGCTACTTTTTAAACAATGTAGCTTTTCCAGTAGCTAACTACTTTTTCCAGCAAATAGCGGTGCAGCGCAACAACAGCTACATTCTATTTTGTGAGCCAGCAATAGACTGAAGCAGCGCAGCGTCTTAAAAGATCAGTTACAGCGATAGCGATGCCTTTGCCCATATTAGGGATTTCCTGGAGCATGAGTTCTGTTACTTCTGTGATGCATATGTGGAGTTCCTGCGCGAGGGCCCCCACCGGCTACCAGCATGAATGAAACACACATTACATGTATTTAGGGCTCAGTAATGCGCACTCAGTCCTATTTTGGGCATAAGTAGGAAAAATAATAATTCTCTCTTAAGAAATTTGAAGTAAACATATGATAACCCATGTTTTTCTCCAGTGTATGGAAGTGTACAGAAGTTGTTTTCCCCCTACAGTGGATTCATAAAAGGCTCATAGCCTATTGCATATTACAGGGTTAGTTCACCCAAAAATAAAAATTCTGTCATTAATTACTCACCCTCATGTGGTTCCAAACCCATAAGACCTTCGTTCATCTTCAGAACACAAATTAAGATATTTCTGATGAAATCCAAGAGTTCTCTGACCCTCCGTAGACAGCAATGCAACTGCAATGTTTCCAGGTCCAGAAACATAGCAAGGACATCGGTAAAATAGTCTGTGTGACATCAGTGGTTTAACCGTAATTTTATGAAGCTAAGAGTATAATTTTGTGTGTGTAAAGGAAAACAATAATAACAATTTATTCAGCAATTCTTCTCCCCGAGTTACCATCTTCCGCCATTTTGGAGAGTACCCCAGAACATAATCAATGTAATCAGCGATGTTTACGTTCAGCATGCGCACGCTTTCTGCTAATTATTATTATTATAATACTTATTATTGTTTTCTTTGCACACAAAAAGTATTCTCGTGGCATTGTAAAATCACGGTTGAACCCCTGATGTCACATGGACTATTTTACCGATGTCCTTGCTACGTTTCTGGACCTGGCGACATTTCAGTTGTGTTGCAGCCTATGGAGGGTCAGAGAACTCTCAGAGTTCATCAAAAATATCTTAATTTGAGTTCCAAAGATGAACGAAGGGTCTTACGGGTTTGGAACGACATGAGAGTGAGTAATTAATAATATCATTTTCATTTTGGGGTGAACTAACCCTTTAACAGCAGATGCTGCTTGACTCACCTTGAATTCGGAGAGCCAGTCTTCCACTATACTTCTATCTGTCGCCATCACCACTACCTGAGACAGACAGACAGAAATCCTGCAGATTACAGTCATGGCCTTATTAGGAACATGTGTATTTCCTAAATCAACTCATCAGTGGGTTCTCTGGGTGACTAGGCCAGTATAGTATAGCTGGTTTAAGGTCATGTACACCAGACAGACACCAACCAGACATGTTCCCTTGCAATTAATCAAAACAAAACTTGAAAACCACAAATCTACACATTAAGAAAAACCCTACCAAACCTTCACTTCAATTAAGAACAATCAGTTGCAGATTATATGTCCATATGTAGTTATATTGATGCTAAAATGGTACCAAACATGTAAAACAGCCCTATTTAGAGAGAGGCTTCCTCTCTGCCCAATCTCTCTTCCACCTTCAGATAGCAGGACCAAGTTAAAACTGCAATTGAAGTGTAGAAGCATCTCAAAGATGATCCAGAGAAAAATGGAATGCACCTGTGCTAAATTTCAAGTGTCAGAGAAATGGTCTATTTCACTTTTCTTTTTCTTTTTCTGGTTCTGGTTTTTGTGCTGTCATGATGGAGTATGGCGTGTAGACTGATGAATAAGGCTGCAACAATAACAGAATGTGAAGAAATGAAGGGACCTGAATACTTTCTGAGTGCACTGTATATTTTACAGAAAGGTTTTTATTTTCCTGAGAAAATATATGCTCAAGCTATTAGTGCGCCGCTCACCACAGCTCCGTGAAGCAAGAGAGATGCTCCCTATGATACTGAGATTTCAGTAACTAATGACTCCATCACACCCAACACAGTACTGATGTTCAGATTTAGTGTTGCTGCTGAGGTGCCAGGGCTGCGTTTCCCGAAACCTTCTTAAAGCTACGTCGTTCTTAAGTTGTACCTTAACCTGTACCTTATCGTTAATACGTGTTTCCCGAAACAATCTTAGTTAAGTATACCTTCTGTAAGTCATACTTTCGTAAGGTTGGTCTGGACCACTCTTAGCTAAACCTTATCACTTTTGACAGTTCACAGTTCTTTACATCTCATTCTATAAGAATATAATAGCTGGGCAAAACCAAGGCCAGCGCCGTCCGTGGAGCCATATTGTGTATATGTGCACTAAAACTTTGCTGGCATGGCAGCAAATTCAGCAGATTTAAAATTTTGTTGGTTCGATTTTATCAAGACAAATACAGCTGCAGGCGGCTCTCCTCTTTCTTTCTCTCCACAATAGTAGCTGCTGATTATATGTTTCTCTTGTTGCGTTTTTATTGAGTAGGTCATCAAATAACAGAAATTAGTGATGCTTCTGCTGGACAATCAACCCTGGTAGTGGAATAGATGAAGACACTATGGAAAATATGTTATGATAATATAAATGACCCATTCAAAGGCCAGTGAAGGCATACTGTCAGTTAGTGATAAGGGCTACGTTTGGCCATGAGGTTGCGGGTTCGCACACTCATTTCAAAATTATATAAAAATATCCTGGGTTAGATTTAGTTTGCAATTTGGATTGTTTTTTTTAAGATCCCACACTTGTTGGAAAGCACTCTTACCACTATGTTTTCTGTTGGACTTGTGTAGGTCCAAGGTGTTTTTTTTCTCTCTCTCTTCTGTTAAAAGCTGTTAAATTATTAAGCAGTGTCTCATGTAAGTTTTTTTCCTTGTATTTTATGTGGTGACCACTGGGAGGTGCTCTAGGCATATATTTTTCTTTCTTGGTTTTCTTCCCTGATGTGATGTATGTTGCAAAGCGAAAGTGAAAGTTCCACGCAAGTTCATTGCATTCTAACAGGAAAGAGTTCCGTGTCTTTAATTAAAATCAACACTTCTTTTAGAAAGAACACCGCTTTCTCACGTAACGCAGTGAAGCGACCCGTGCATTAGGGGTGGGAATCTCTAGGCACCTAACGATACGATTCAGAGGGCTGCGATGCGATGATAAAACCATTATCGATGCATTTTTTGTTTTAATACAGACTTTCTTTTTTCTCACTGTCTGACTATTAAAGCAATGTATCTGGAATGACCCATAATGAATTCACTTTCCTGATCTTTTATTAATGAAACAAATGGAAGTGATTTGGCAAGTCAACAGCAAGGTTACAAAGAACCAACGGGAGATGAAACATGTGCCTGTAGCAGCATACTTGTAGTAAATTAATACAGACTTGAGCATATTCTGTAATATGGTTTCTCATATTTGTTGTGTTTCCAAAATATTTTAGTTTGGCTTGACACAACTTGCATATAGTGTGGCTCTTGTTCAGGGTCTTTCCCCCTTCAACTTCATAGAAGCCAAAGTGCTTCCATACGCTAGCTTTTAACGCAGACGGTGCCGGTCGGATTTCATGCCCTGCCATCATGCATCTGTTACCCCTTTTGTCAATGCTCGCGTTTACACCAGCCGCACCACAGCACGTTTCTGAAGCACCGCCTTCAACTGCACAAAACGCTTTCACTACGAGAGAAAGCAGCAGCTGCGTGGTGATTCCACCGCTTGCCACGTCCCGTGTGAAAGGGCCTTAATGCTTCTGGTGTGAGCTGGCAATGCGTAGAGGACAAAACAAAACCTTGTCGGAGCCATAACGCGCCGCAGACGCATGCAATGTAAATAAGGGGTTAGAGTTCTGCCTTTTGCGTTCCGTCAACATCATGTTATCAATTAACATTCAGAAATAGAAAATCGATTTTTGACATTTGTGAATCAATTCAGAATCATCCACATCTACATCGTAATGCATCTAAGAATCAAATTTTCCCCCTACCCCTAGCGTGCATAGAATGAATAATCTATTCTCGAGCCATTGATATCAACCGATTCAGCACCACCGCCATGGACAGCACCTGGTAACGTCGCACGTAAGGAGGTATACCTTAAACAACCTCCTAAGGTATAGTTCGGGGATCACACCTAGAAATGGTACACCTTTAGTTAAGACATACCTTTAGAGTCTTTGTAGCATGCTAAGAAACAGTGTTATCGGGAAACACAGCCCAGAGCTGTGTGTGTGTGTGTGTGAGCGCGTGTGTGCGTGTGAGCGTGTGTGTGTGAGCGTGTGTGTGGGTGTGTGAGTGCGTATGGGTGGGTGTGTGTGTGCGTGTGAGCGTGTGTGTGTGTGCGTGCCTGTGTGTGTGTGTGTGTGTGTGTGTGTGTGTGTCTGTGTG
>NW_015646364.1:179918-183946 GCF_001515625.1 Sinocyclocheilus rhinocerous | reverse complement strand
GTGTGTGTGTCTCTGTGTGAGTGTGTGAGTGTCTCTGTGTGAGTATGTGTGTGTGAGTGTGTGTGTGTCTCTGTGTGAGTATGTGTGTGTGAGTGTGTGTGTTACCTCAGTAGCTGAGCAGAGCAGGCAGAGTCAGCTCAAATGTCGACTGGTCACACATCTGTCATTCTATAACAGACAAACATCAGAGCACAGGTCAGCTGAAGATCACAACACTTTCAAAACATCCGGTCAATCTGAACATAATAACAAGTAAAAAATTATTTAAATTCATTTTCTGCATCAGACGAAATCAGTAACTGAAGAGGAGATATTTAATTAGTGCTTCTTTGCTGGTGCGTTTGCTAGTGTCAGAGTCTATCTGTGCATGGATAAGCATGGAAACAGGTTTTGATGAACAGAGATCGTCTAGTCAGCGGTTCTTATGCTGCATTCATGCCATGTCGTGATTACTGTAGTTTTGAGAAGACAACACGTGACGTTCTGCGTGGAGCTGTTCACACCCTTGGACTCAGAACGATCACACATAGTGCCTAATGTCTTCACACACTGACCAAACTTACTAGAGACGTGTGGAAAGATTTGTAGCGCCTCCCGTCCAGTAATCACAATAAATAATAGTTACTTTCAGCGTGAAACAGTTTCTGCAGCTTTCAAATCTGTCATGAAATAAAAACAATCTGTGGTTTTGTGGCTCTTTAATGTGTGCTGACAGATCATCTCTTCCTCTTTACTACTAGTTGCAGCAGCAAATCAACAGGAATGATCATCAGAAGAAACAGAACAGCTCACTGAAATCAATCAAGAGAGGAGCACTACATTACACATTCATTCGGTTATACTGAGCCTGCTGTCTTTATTAATGAATGCATGTCTGAATAAATGTGAATAAAATTAGTTATTACAGCCACCATTACACAGCTTTGTATGTTGTGTGCATGCCTCATCTATCAAACCACTAATTAATATGACCCAACATGCATCACATTTCATATCAAAGTTATTCTTTGTTCATTTCCTAACAGGCTCAGAATCTGTCAGCCCACTCTGATCATCTCAATAAAACGACAGCTTCAGGAAAGGTTAACAGATCACTACTGTATATGAACCTCTTTTCAGAGAACTCAATCAAATCAGCATTACTTAGTCTTTCTGATCCCAAATCCATGATCTCTCACTCAAACATCACGACTCCATCTAGAGCCATAAGTGTTTCTGAAAGCTCATCCAAAAGCAACGCAAGTATCACAAACCCTACTGAACAGACAGCTTTTAAGATCCCACTTTACTGAAGTGCTTTAAGAAACTGATGTTTTGCTGAAGTAGTGCTTAACTGACTTTTCCTTTCCCCCATTTCTTTCTGTTTAATTCTTTCTGTTTACCTGTGTGTGACGTGACGGAGCGACTGCCTCTCTTTTATCCACACCACTGCACAATGACATGTTTCTTAATCCTGATCACGATTTCTGCTCTCTCTAGATGACGGAGACAGCACTGCTGAGCTGAAAACACTGGCACACATGTCAGCTGCAGCTTAGTGACCTCTATTGAGATATTCAGCGAGTGTGACCAGATCCAGAGCGTTGAGGAGTATGAACAGTACAAATGATCAAGCCCTCACTACTGCAGACATCAAGCAGAAATACAGAAACATCATTAATGCTGAGAAGGTTCTTGGTGTGGCCTGCATTACAGGCTGCAGTCATTCATCCAGCGCTTTCTGATTTCACAGAGGCTCCGGATCACATTTAGCAGCTTCACACTGAGCAATAGCTATGTGCAGGGCTGGGTATCGCTTGAATTTGATAAATTCCTATTCTGATTCCGGTTCTGCTTATCGATTCCCAGCTTCGATTACAATGTGGTCAAACATTTAGATATCAAACATATTTATTCTGTGTCTCTTTTTGCAAAACATTTGATTGCTGCTGAATACCATGAACACAAATCAGCCGGCTGCATAAAAACTCTCTCACACACTCTCACACAAACTCACTATCTCTTACACCTTTATTATTTAATTACTAATACTGTTTCAATTAATAATTAAAAAAAAAAAAATTTGAAAAAAAGTGGAGGAAATGAGCTTAACCGTCATGAAAAAAAATGCTTAATGGTTAATAAAACAATAAAATATAATTTATATTTTTTCTTTTAATTTTAGGGTTAAGATTTACCATATTATTGTGAAAATTAAAAGCAAAACAAACAAAGATACTGGAAATAAAACGAGTCATGTGAGGCTAGCAGCGACTTCTTGGACACTGGAAAGTTTCTTTTAGGATGAAACTGATGAAATATCTCATGACCTTTCTGGATATTTTTCCAAATAGCTGCAAGATAACGAATGGGTTCGATGTTAACATAAACACTTAGCAGTAATAAAGCAAATAAAGTGCTAAAAGTAGTGAGTCACTGAGCTCTACTGAGTGTTCACTCGATAAAATACACACGCTCAAACACACACACACACACACACACTCACTACACACACACACACACACACACACACACACACTCTCTTACACGCTCTCATACACTCACTCACTCTCTCACACACACACTCTCTCTTACACACTCTCATACACTCTCACACACGCAGACACACACTCACTCTTACACACACACTTACACACTCACACACACACACACACACACTCACTACTCACACACACACACGCTCTCTTACACGCACTCTCTCTTACACACTCTCATACACTCACACTCTTACACACTCTCACACACTCACTCACTCTTACACACTCACACTCTCATACACTCTCTCTCACACACACACTATAATTTATATTTTTAAAAAGAGGGTGTATTTATATCAAGATAATCACTAGTAAATGACTATTTCCGGTACGGATCGAGTAGTGACAAGCCCAGCACAGCGGTGACGCAACCGGAAGCGGAATGCGACATTCTCTTATTCTTCTTCTTCTTAATGTTTAACGGCGGTTGGCATCCAGCTTTACACACTCTCACACACACACACGCACACACACACTCACTCTTACACACTCACACACACACACACACACTCACTACTCACACACACACACTCTCTTACACGCACTCTCTCTTACACACTCTCATACACTCACACACACACACTCTTACACTCACTCTCTCTTACACGCTCTCATACACTCACACACACACACACTCTCTCTCTCTCTTACACACTCTCATATATATGTCCATGGATCCATATTTAGGAAACGTCGAAACATTATGGACTCTGACGTCACGACACAGCATCTCTGTGAGCGCGCACTGATATATATATATATATATATGTCATCATGCAATTATTAGTACAGACTGATCCGTATGAAGCCAAACGCGCGCTTCTTCTTTTGATTTTATGGCGGGTTGCGAGCCAACTTGAAAGGTGCATACCGTCACCTACTGTGATGGAGTGTGAAGAGAATGAACTAAGCCCTCCTAATATATCCTATTATATAACCCACTATTCTTAATAAATCTAGAATATTTGAACAGGTTACAGCAAGCATCTCTGTGGGCGCGCACTGATATATATATATATATATATGTCATTGCAATTATTATAGTACAGACTGATCCGTATGAAGCCAAACGCGCGCTTCTCGCATCATTTACAGAATAAAGCAGGAAGCAGTGTGTGTGTGTGGAGCGCAGTGCCCTAGGCAGCACATGATGAACTCACCTAGTTAGGGTGCACAGACGATCAGCTGTCAACTCCTGCCGAGAGCCCTGTGACTACTCGATCCGTACCGGAAACACGATTTGTACTGCGCATGCGCGAAATTGCTTCCACTTCCTGTCACCGCCAACGTTTTTACGACAGTCTAGCGATATGGATTCTTTTGCGTTCTATATACAGGTTCAAGAATTTCTCTTAAAAGGAGAAATTCCTGACAATTCTGCAAATCGTCGGAAGGTTAGACGGGCGTCGACGAATTTTATCATCAAAGGTAACTATTAGTACCGAAATATTTTATAATGAAAAAGAGAATTGACTCTGTTACAACCTGGGC
>NW_015646364.1:170864-179610 GCF_001515625.1 Sinocyclocheilus rhinocerous | reverse complement strand
AGCTGGTTATAGTAAATTCCTGGCATCCTACTGCTTGTAATTCTTCCTTAAGAATCCTCCTTTCTCTTTCATATATCTTGCATATCTTCATAACATGCTCTACAGTCTCCTCTATTAAACAGACATCACATAGACCCGTGTTATGCTTCCCTATAATGTGTAAAGTATGATTTAGATTTGAATGTCCTGTAGATGTGTAAAATAACTTGTTCTCTTCTACTTAAGCAGTGAATGATTTAGCTTTTCTTCATGCTTCTTTGACTCGTGTAACAGTGTCGATCTGTATGACACGAGTGTCTGTCGTTTCCTAGATCTGTTCTCCTTCTGATCTACTGAGTGAAGCGTTTATGTTTGGTTCTTTCATCTTTACTGAATCTTTGGCTATTTTGTCAGCCCCCTCATTACCTTGAATTCCCAGTGTGCTGGTGCCCACATAAATCACATTATTATTCTCATCTGTCCTAAACTATAACCTAATCATGATTTCTGTTCAAATGTCAGTTCTATTTGTTTCCAATGATTGTAAACTCGTAAGGACTGCCACTGAATCAGAACATATTATACTTGATCAGGTCTAACTTCATACACGCACTCTAGTGCCATTAAAACAGCTCTCATCTCAGCTGTATATACTGATGCACCATCTGTTATCCTTCCTCAAACTCTTCCTCTTCCTCAAACTCTGTCCTTCCAGTGTCTTTACTCTGGGACCCGTCTGTATGTATTTGAAGAAATGAGTAGTGTGAGTTCCTTATACTCATTTACATATGTAATTAAACTAGCCGCTGCATTCATTTCCCTTCTGTTCTCATGTAATGTTATGTCTATTTCAGGTTGGGCTAGTATCCAGGGTGGAATTGGGGATATTACCACTATTGGGTTATTGATATTGATATTGAGAATTTAAATCCCCATTCTAATGACCATTTTTCAACTACTTCTATAGCTTCTTGAATTTTATTCATATTAAAAGACTTTAATATAAAATCTATATGGTCCTTCCATGATAATTTGTCATCAAACCATAATCCTAGATACTTAAATTTTGACACTTTCTCTAAAGAAGTCCCATATAATTTAAGCAGTTTATTCTCTTTAATTTTCTTCCTTGTAAATATCTGGTAACATGTTTTAGATATTGAGAATTTAAATCCCCATTCTAACGACCATTTTTCAACTACTTCTATAGCTTCTTGAATTTTATTCATATTAAAATATATATTCCTTCCTCTTTTCCACATTATACCATCGTCTGCATATAACCCAGTGCTAATACCCGGAGCCACTTTTCCAAATATATCATTAACCATTATATGAAATAATACAGGACTGATCACACTTCCCTGAGGCGATCCATTTTCCACATTTAGAGTCTGAGATACTTCACCAGCCACTTTAACTTGAATTGCCCGGAGCCACTTTTCCAAATATATCATTAATCATTATATTAAATAATACAGGACTAATCACATTTCCCTGAGGTGTTCCGTTTTCCACACTTAGAGTTTGAGATACTTCACCACCCACTTTAACTTGAATTGTTCTGTCAAATAAAAAACTTAAAACCCAATTATACATTCTTCCTTCTACTCCAATACTCTTCATTTTAATAAGTAATCCCTGCTTCCACAACATGTCACATGCTTTTCCATATCAGAGTAAACTGCCACGAATCCCTCTTTAACTGCTATAGCTTAACAAATCTAACTTAGTTTCTCTGTACACTTATCAATATCATCCTCTGTACTATAGCTCATTAATTCTAACTCACATACTGTATTTTATTATACTTCTCCCAACCAGCTTTCTCTAATGTCCATCTATGTTGTTTTACCATCATACTCCTTCGCATGTCTGACCCTACCGTGCTCTAACACCTCCCATTGACATTTCTCTGCCATTGATGCTGAAATTATGGTTAGGTCTGCGCATGATTTTATTTGTTTTGCCCACTACCATCATTTAAGCATACCGATACATTGTCTTCCATGTATTCTTCCACCACTGTGCCATTTTTATCTGAGTTTGAGACTCATTTTTACCCTGAGTCTGGGGAGGGCCACGGATCTGGTTTCATATAATATCCTATACCGTGATAAAGGCTATGTCGATTAGCATTGCATTACAAATATACATTCTGCATATAAAAAAATACCCGTGATGACTTGAAGAACAGAGATACACCATTTAGTCACAATCGTATGTTTATTGTCTTCATTCTTCACTGCCACGAATCCCTCTTTAACTGCTATAGCTTAACAAATCTAACTTAGTTTCTCTGTACACTTATCAATATCATCCTCTGTACTATAGCTCATTAATTCTAACTCACATACTGTATTTTATTATACTTCTCCCAACCAGCTTTCTCTAATGTCCATCTATGTTGTTTTACCATCATACTCCTTCGCATGTCTGACCCTACCGTGCTCTAACACCTCCCATTGACATTTCTCTGCCATTGATGCTGAAATTATGGTTAGGTCTGCGCATGATTTTATTTGTTTTGCCCACTACCATCATTTAAGCATACCGATACATTGTCTTCCATGTATTCTTCCACCACTGTGCCATTTTTATCTGAGTTTGAGACTCATTTTTACCCTGAGTCTGGGGAGGGCCACGGATCTGGTTTCATATAATATCCTATACCGTGATAAAGGCTATGTCGATTAGCATTGCATTACAAATATACATTCTGCATATAAAAAAATACCCGTGATGACTTGAAGAACAGAGATACACCATTTAGTCACAATCGTATGTTTATTGTCTTCATTCTTCATCAGTTAAAACGTCCTATCTGTGTTTTATTCAGCTACTGCAGCGGTAGCATATTCCTTTGTCCATATTAGGGATTTCCTCCAACTGATTTTTGTGAGTATTTCATTTTGTGATTTTTTCACTTATGGTTTTACTGCAGGAGGGCGCCCTCTGGCTACCAGTATGAATGAAGCAGCTACAGCTACTCACTACACCTTATTTTGGGTAAAAATAGGGAAAACAATACTTCTCTCTACGTTTGTCTCCAGTGTAGAGGAGTTTTCTCTCTCTCTCTCTCTCTCTCAGTGTGCATAAAATTAAAACATTACTGTCAATGATTTTTAATCATAATCATTTATAATAAATCCTTAGACCTTTCTAAACAATTATAGGCTAGTTATATGCCTGCAGTTTTAATAATAATTATTATTATAATATAATAATATAAATAATTATCATGATCAATATTACTTTGTTTAATGTTTTTATTGAGTTATAACTATAATCAGAATTATTAGTAGTCATATTGATATATAAAACAACAATTATTTGGGCCAAATTGTGCAGCCCTACAAACAGACACAGCAAACGTAGTGTTCAAATAAAGAAAACGTTTATCTGGAAACGTTTCTAGTTACAGTTCAGATTTTGGAATTGAAAGAATGATAGAGAGATTAAAGTGAAATTGTGGTAGAAATGGACTCCAAACGGTATCTTTATGGAGCGAAAAAAAGATGTTCTGACTGCTATACATAATATTTATTGCTGTGGTATTAGTATTATTTTTTATTTATGCATTTAGCAGACGCTTTTATCCAAAGCGACTTACAGTGCATTCAGGCTATACATTTTTTACCAGTATGTGTGTTCCCTGGGAATCGAACCCATGACCTTTTGCGCTGCTAACACAATGCTCTACCACTGAGCCACAAGAACACAGTATTAGTATTAGTTTTATAAATGCAATGATGCCCACGGTCACAGACTTGTTATGAAGGAAAATTGAGCCATTTCAGTGTGTTACCTTAACTAATTACAGACCTGGCTCCAGAATCAATCACTGAGGTTGCTTCTGAAACTAGTGAGGGTGATCTAACCTTAATATTATATACTGTATATATATATATGGCCTATCCACAATATTGTTGTGCCATTCATTGCTATGGAGCAAAGAGTGTTCCTTTATAATCACTAAAAAGCTGTGACTCACTTTAGTTCATCATGATCTCACAGTTACGTTATAATCAGTGAATGTAGAACTCAACACTGATGTTTATTTTGTTTATGCTCTGTTCATTTTATTTAGTTTTTGTGTATAATTCATTTATATTTAATTTTATACATTTGTGTTTCATGAATATCAATTTATTTTCATTTTTCAAGCTCACTTGCACTTCAGTTTTGTTAACCGGTTTAAATATTTTTACATATGCAAGTTGGATGTTACACTTAATACACATTTATGCTTAATTATTGAAATTGCCATTTTATGTGCTTTCTCTTTACTCGTCAAATTGCTATGACAATATTAACACTAGTGGGGCCTATTTTCATTATCCATCACAAGCCATACTACACTATGTGCATTAAAGTCACCGCACCATATCACTATACCTTCTTCTTTACTCCAAATGTTATTTAATTGCATTAAAGATATTTGTTCACAGGGATTGTAGTAATTTATTATTGCTACTTTTCCTAATGTTGTCCACACTTCCACCTTAATGCATTCATATTGTGTTCCTACCTTTACTTCCCCATTCTTTATAAACGTTGCACACTCTCCATCTGTTGCTCTTGATCTATATTTCCTAATGGATAAATACCCTGGAATGACGAAGTCTGATTGAGATTTAAGCCATTTGCTGACCATAAGCATACTTGCATCTATATTTGTTTTATACCTCTCTGTTCCCTTGTTTGGTGTTTCAATTGCATCAGACCTTCCATAACTCGTCCTATGTTGTCATTTCTAAATGCATTCTGTTATACCCAGCTGACGAGCTGCTGCAGATATGATTTTCAGTTTTTCTGTTCGTTTGTTTGTTTGTGCTGTACAGTTGATGACTTCAGCAATAAATGCAATGAAGCTTACTTTGCTGACCATAAGCATACTTGCATCTATATTTGTTTTATACTTCTCTGTTCCCTTGTTTGGTGTTTCAGTTGCATCAGACCTTCCAAAACTAGGACTATGTTCTTGCTCAATTTGAACCTTCTTTACTGCTTGTGCATATGAATCATTGTGCTCTGACTTGTACTGCATTGCTTCCACGGCTTGTTTTTGCGCTACACATCCTAAATATGCTGCACTATGACAGTTGCAACCCTTAGGTTCAACTAGATCCCCACATTCTCCGTAACCGTGTTCACCTCCACATTTACAACATCGTTTCTTTCCCTTGCATACTTCTGCTACATGACCTAATCTTTGGCGATTGAAACATCTCAATGCAGGTTTTATAAAAGGTCTAACTGGGTAGCACACATATCCCATTTGAACATTTTCTGGAAGCAGTCTCCCATTCACTGTTATCATCACTGCTGTACTTGGCTCTCTCCTCACATAATAAAAGCATGGCGAATGGTGCAGCGTTCAATCTCCAGGGAAGCTGTGGCATGATGAAATGTACATTTTAACCTCAACTATTTTCTAATTACATGCTATAGATTGTGAACAATTCATCCATGTATAGTTTCAAGTTGTTTCTGCCCCGTAATGCTTAATGGGAATATTATAACAGTAGGTTCTGGTGAATCGTCAGTCTTCTCTCTGGTGAAATACGCAGATTTTCTTCTTCTTCTTCTTCTTCATTTTCTTTGCAACTTGTAATTATTGCATATCGCCACCTACTGTACAGGAGTGTGTAGAGGGACTTGGCAGATACTTTACTTACTTAACTTATTTAGGAAAAAAAATTACCTTTAAGTTTCAAATTCTTCTTATTAATCCTGTATTTCTAAGAAAAATAAACAAAGCTTTGAGTCTATTTCTTTTCATCCCTCGTTCCCTAAGAATATCTTCCATTTTATTTTCTTCTTCCATTTCCTGCCATTTCTGCTTGTATTCATGGCATTTATTGCATCTAAACAATGTTCTACATCATCCTTGGTTTGACATTTTGTGCATAATCCATTACTCTTCCCTATTATCTGCAATGTATCATTCAGTCTCAGCCTTGAGTATACCACTTCTTCTCGCCTGTTTGCCACATTTATCATTTTTCCTCATACTTTTGCTTGGTTTATGTGATTGCAGGTTTTCTCCAGCATTCAGTGCTCTTAATCTCCTGCAGGCTCACGCATTGGCTCTGCTCTGCCACGCCCACATCTCAACATCCAATCAACAGCCGACAAAGAACCAAGCCCCGCCCTACAGTTTTTCTCTTATGATAATCTTAATGAGCTCTCATTTGGTTTGTACTTACAGTACAATACGGAAAAAAAGATCTGATGCTATGACTTGAACTCCAAAAATCATGTAGATAAGTAAATAATAAGTAATAATATGTGTCCAGCAACCCAACAGAGAGGACCAGGTGTTTGGAAAATGGATGGATGCATGTGTGAACAAATAGCAGCAGTATGTGTATCCAAAAATCGAATAAACTAGTTTATCCAGCCCAGTGTTATTGAATAACCCCATCTGTTTGCTCAGTAATCTGGTAATGAAGAATAGGAAGAAAACAGATGCAGTGTAATTCTATTTTCATGAAATGCTCAGTATTTGATTGTGCAGCTGGATTAATGCAGTACATGCCGGTGATAAAGGTATTTATGTTTTGGTGTCCGTGTTAATAGATGGCACAGAAAGCAGAGCAGTGATTCCCCAAACAATCTCTAATTTCTTAGATCAAACTACTTTCTTCACCTTTTTGTCATTGTATCAAATGTTCTACTTAAAAAAAAGAATCATTTCAATGATCTTACGTGGAAAATTAGTCATTAATCATCTTTGTTCCTGACAACAGCTGCATAAGAGCTAGTTGGCAGGTTAGCTTATTATAGCACCAAAACATGACAGTGTATTAGATTAACACCGTGTTTTTCCTCCAAACTCACTATATAACATCAGTCGAGTGTTTGGAATATAACATTTAATGTCCGCCGCGATCTCGAAACTCTGGCCAATTGATAATGCCTAGAATATCAAAATCGGTAACGCTTTAGTTTAGGGGGCCATTGTTTACTAGCATGCATATATTAGTAGCATATTTGCTGTTTATTAGTACTTATAAAGCAAATATTAATGTCTTATTCTGCATGATCATATTTTAGATCCTTTATTCCTTCCACATACCTAAACTTAACAACTACCTTACTAACTATCACCAGGCAGCTAATTAGGAGTGTATTGAGGCTGTAGTCATAGGTCGTAGCTAGTTAATAGTGAGAATTGCCCCTAAACTAAAGTGCTACGGAGCTGAGTCTGCTTACCAGTGGAACAAGCGGCTCTCGTGCCACAACAGTCAGTGATGAAACAGAAGGATTGCATGTGTTGTGAGTGCGTTGTCTGAGGGAGATGAAAACGGTGTTGTAGCTCACACACAGCAGACTTTGTAATAATCGTTCAGATTTCATAAGGCCATCGGGTGGAGATGGCACCATCCTCACTGCTTGCAGCTGGTTTTATTATACCTTTCTCAACTGTTGTCCTGTGCTGTGTCTGAACTTGCTCCCTTGTTTATATAGCGCACTATGTAGGGTGTCAGCCATTCTGTAGCGGAGTCTGAATTCTGACTGAACAACTCTGTTCCCTACATCTGTTCAGTGGTCGGATCACTGTCTGTCTGCAGACAGAAGCACTAATGGTGTGTGCTTCCCCTGAGCGACCAACAGCACTTACACGCCACAGACTCTTTATCACAGCATTACACCTATTACTGCATTCCTCCAGGGTATCTGTCATTCGTTTGAGTGCTCATTTAGCCAATGCCTGCAGTTTATCTGCTCCAGCACTGCTACCTAATTTATGTTTTTTGCACTCATATTATAGATACAAGACGGCATTTAAGTTGCACATTTTTTTTTCCCTACAATGATGCGATCTTAAAGTTTCAGAGGTTAAAGACATGAGTGAGGCAAAGAGGTGGAAGCTTACAGACTGTGGTTTTGAAATGTTTTCCGGGCTTGAATTTCGGCGCAGGATTGCAGGTATTGTGCATAATTTTACTCGAGTCTGGGTGATGCCCTGCTGCTGGTACCTCATTGCCTTTCAGCTCAGGCTTGTGTTTATAACAGTAACCTTGGGGGAACCTCATTTAAAGGGAACCTATTATGCAAACTTGTTTATGCAAAATTCGAACAATTATGTTTCCACAGTGTGTGTTCCCAACCACCCACTTTACTACAATAGGATAAAATAAAGTGATTAAGTCCAGAGCAGTGAGTGTTTTTCTGTTTTTCTCCTGTTGTTTGACTCACATTAACAGCACAGACAGCAGCAGCAGGTGCTGTATTTCATGCTTCTGTCACTTTAATGCACAGATCTAATATACACATGTGGTTTATGCAAGTATGTCAATGACCCCTTGTTGGCCGGTCTCATCGGACTCCTTCTGTCAGGGCTTGAATGAGATCGCTGTCAGAATAGGCCTCCTCTGCCTTTGGTGTCTTCAGTCTTTGAGAAATGTCAGCAGAGACCAGGACATCTAGATGAGCTCCAGAGACTGATCCCCTCTGAAGACCTTGTCTCCTAGACGGCCACCGGGACAAGACCACAGGAACCAGACGAGTCCTCTGCACAATCTGACTCTGCTGCAGCCTAGATTTAAACTGGGTTTCCCTGTTGAAAAAACCAGCATATGCTGGTTAGGTATGTTTTAACGCTGGGATGCTGGTTTAAGCTGGTCCTTTGCTGGTCCTTTTGCTGGTTTATGCTGGTCATGTGCTGGCAAAGGACCAGCATAAACCAGCAAAGGACCAGCATAAACCAGCAAAGGACCAGCCTTAAACCAGCAAAGGACCAGCTTAAACCAGCAAA
>NW_015646364.1:170103-170538 GCF_001515625.1 Sinocyclocheilus rhinocerous | reverse complement strand
GCTAATATTAGTCTGTTTCTCTCTTATTCCGAGGTCACCGCTGCCACCAGATCCAGTCCGTATCCAGATCAAATGGTGGATCAGCACCTAGAGACGACCCCGACTGCCCTGAAATGTCAGCAGAGACCAGGACATCTAGATGAGCTCCAGAGACTGATCCCCTCTGAAGACCTTGTCTCCTAGACGGCCACCGGGACAAGACCACAGGAACCAGACGAGTCCTCTGCACAATCTGACTCTGCTGCAGCCTAGATTTAAACTGGGTTTCCCTGTTGAAAAAACCAGCATATGCTGGTTAGGTATGTTTTAACGCTGGGATGCTGGTTTAAGCTGGTCCTTTGCTGGTCCTTTTGCTGGTTTATGCTGGTTTGTGCTGGTCCTTTGCCAGCACATGACCAGCATAAACCAGCAAAAGGACCAGCATAAACCAGCAAA
>NW_015646364.1:166828-168821 GCF_001515625.1 Sinocyclocheilus rhinocerous | reverse complement strand
TATGCTGGTCCTTTTGCTGGTTTATGCTGGTCATGTGCCAGCAAAGGACCAGCATAAACCAGCAAAGGACCAGCTTAAACCAGCATCCCAGCGTCAAAACATACTTAACCAGCATATGCTGGTTTTTTCAACAGGGTTGTCTGACCAGAGGAGAAAGACACAATACAATTTGCATTGTAAAAAGCCTTATATAAATAATGGTGACTTGACTTGACTTGAGTTGGGCCAAGGTCTTTACTGAGCTCAAGGAGGGGGAGAAGTAAGAAACACATGACTGAAACTGGATCAGCTATAGAAGTGGCAGCTTTCATTTTTTAAACCTCATTGCAAAGAGAAGGGAAGTCCAGTGTGGAGAAGTCTGAGAGACGGTTACCGGAATATTCAGAAACGGTTGAAGGAGAAACAGACGAAGGAAGAGTAGAGATAATACTTGTATGAGTGTACTCGATCTTGGAGTTGAAGAAATCAAGAAACATTTGAGTAGTCTGTTAATAGAATGAAACAATTGTCTCAGGTTATTCTGATTGTTTGTCTATTATCTGTGCAAAATAAGCAGACCTAGCTGATGCAATCTGAGTCTTATATTCAATAAGTGGTCTTTCCAGGCCTGGTGATGGACAGTCAAGCCAGACCAACGCCACCTACACTACCTTCACTGCACGCAAATTATCATTATCCATAGGTACCATGTTACGTCACTGTGTTTTATCGCCGCCATTTTTGTGTCCGGTCACAGCTGCGCTACCTGTTTAAGTCTATGGTTATAGCTGCCAGAGAAGGATCACAAAAATGACAACATGCCCGGTATATGTTTTGCTGTCGGGTGTAACAACAGTCGTCAGAGAAACCCGGAACTACAATATTACTCAATCCCAAAGGAGTTATATCGGCGGAATAAATTTGTTGGCGTCAATCAGAAGGGACCACTGGCAGCCAACATCTAACTCGATTGTGCAGTCAGCACTTTGTCTCCAGTAAGCCCAATTATAACTTTTATCTTTTAGCTCCCTTTTTCAGAAAAAACGCTTAAAAACACTTAAACATAGTTAACGTCAGTTGCCATATAATTAACGTTAGCAGTGACATCATTCAAACATACTAGGTGGACATACCAAATATTAAAGTCAAAAGTGGATAAGCACAGTACGACTCACTTCATCTGATATTGATTGTGCTCAGAGCAACCATCTGCATGTTTTATGAACTTTATGAAATGAAATCATGTTTTGGAGGCAAACAAAGGTCAATATTTTCAGATCTGTCAGTGGCCACCACTGTATACGCAGTATAGATTAATAAGAGAGAAACATGTCAGAGAGAAAAATATGAAAGTTAAATTACCTTGCTCAGGCAGGTCAACATCTTGTTAGTAGGCCTGTGCACACATTTAATATTCTATTTTTGTCTCTCTGTCTGCTTAGGAAGAAAAAAAGACAACCCCCTGAGCCCTGATTATGTACCCAGCATTTTTGTGCACATTTCAGCTGAACAGCAACAGAAAAGCATTTATGCCAAGCCAACCTTAGGTTTGAGCATACCCAGCAGATGAAGCGGAAAAGGACTGAGGCGTTGCCTGACATTGACTGTGAGACTGTAGTGCCTTCCAGTATCATCAATGCCACTGAGGATGACACCATGGAAGTACAGGCAGAATGCATGCATGATGAGCACAATAGGTGTCCACACCACAAAATCACAGTATGCTAACTCTGCTACACGCATTTGGGCCTGCACTTGATACATGTAACTGTGATCTAGCTTTAGGCTCATTACACCTTCCTCGGTGACAGTCAATTTTGACTGATATTGCAACTCCGCTATGATTTGCGATACTGTAAGGAATTATCATATTTACATAATTATTCTCATTTGAATTAAAAACATAAATGGTGATTTTTGCAAGGATATGTACCAAACAAAGATGTTTTCTTAATTTCTGTAGAACATGATGTGTAGGCACGGACCCTCTGCAGCATAACAATATATATCTTGA
>NW_015646364.1:165410-166562 GCF_001515625.1 Sinocyclocheilus rhinocerous | reverse complement strand
AAATGGCGATTTTTGCAAGGATATGTACCAAACAAAGATGTTTTCTTAATTTCTGTAGAACATGATGTGTAGGCAGCACAACAATATATACCTTGATGCTTCAGTTGAAAACTGACAGGAGTGAGGATAACAAACTCTTAATCAAAGATGAAGATAATTCTGTCCTGGCTGCCTCATGGAACACCGATGCAGTAACTCTTCCGGCTCTCTGATCAAACCACACTCTCGACTTTCTCTGTTCCCTGGTCTTTTCCTCAACTAACAAACACTCAAAAAAGAATTGAACTATCAAAAGAGCTGTAATTATCACAAAGGAATGAAGCTATTCTTAATGGATTAGGTGATGTTTATATATTGGGAATCTGACATTCTTATAATAATAACAGCTCTATTTGTATAGAATTTTTTAATAAAGATATCAAAGAGCTTTACTACAATCAATGTGAAGCATTTTAACAAACCTGTCCCAACCCTGCACCACTATCCATGGACATGCTGCTTTTGTGTTCAGAGCCTGGGAATGACTGGCCTGTTAAGTGAAACATGTAGCATCTTTAATTACTGTGCCTTATAAAAGCTCATCTCTTCTGAGCTAGTTCAAATATCTAACGATATGACAATTAAGCTTGTGTGGTAGTCTATTGTTTTGTAGATTAGAAAAGGCATGTGGCCATGATTTGCATTTTGTTTAGCCGTATTTTCATGAATGCGCTTAAAAGATGCAAATGAGTTGGATGGAAAACCTATCTACGTGAAAGGTCGTACCTAGTTCTAAAACAAAACAAGAACATCTATGGCTAACATTAACTCTAACGTTAGTTATCTGCGAGCTAGAGTGCCAATGTTAGCTAACCAGCTGTTAGCCCTTTAGCTGACAACTCGCTAACTAGCATGACTATCTTAGACTTTACTATTACCAAAGAAACACAGTTGATAATTGTTGACTCACTTCAATCCGTGTATCATTCGATCATTCGTTTTTTTATTTAATATTGAAAGTAGAAAAATAAGAAAACGGCTCCTATTTCGTTTTTTTCCAAAAAACGAAAAACGAGAATTCAGCTTACATTTTCGTTTTTCGTTCTTGGGTGGAAAAATGAATAAACAGCTTGAATATTCGATTTCTACACGTGGGCGGGAATTAAACGCCCC